>NC_139405.1:71322459-71419959 GCF_905368555.1 Meleagris gallopavo | reverse complement strand
GTTGTTAATAGGTCTGTAATCACGTTCAAAACAGTACAGCTGGGTGCTGCTTGCCTTGAATCAGCTCACGCCATCTGAATGCATGTTTGGTCACAAAGATGGCCAGTGGAATAGAGAAGGCTCCTGGCATCCTTATCACCCCACTCCGTGCAAGTTTTAGAGCTTCTGTCTTGGTTGCCTTGCCTTCTGATCACTCGTTGCACCAGCTACCACAGAACAATAGAGTCACAGAATCGTTATGGTTGGAAAAGACTTCTAAGACCACCTGCAATGGGGTTTTACTTCCAGGTTGCCCTTCTGAAGCAAATCTTTTGCTTCTCCCCTATTGCCATATTGCTTTGTGGCAGCCTACAGAAATTGCAAGCCCTAAATGCTGTGTCACTGGGGCAAGAGGGGCTATGGGGATCTGCCCCACTATTCTCCATTTCCCCCTTTTTTCCCCACTTGTTTTTATCTCAGAGAGGTTTGAAGCATCAGAATCTCTCCTTCGAGAAAGAGGGGCTGGCACATCCCTACCCTGTGTTGGAGCAGTAATCAACAGTCAAGCAGGAAAAAAAAAGTAATCAAAAAAGCAATTCTAAAAATAAATAGTAAAATCAGCTTTGCAGAGCTGTTGTTGGGTTTGATTTTTTTTTTTTATTTTTTATTTTTATTTTTTTTCATGGAACACTTGGCTCTGTGGCCTTTGGGGTGGAAATGGGTTGTATTTCTGCATGTCTTCTGAGGGCACAATTCCACCATCAGGCATTTCAGGATCTTCCTGCAACATTAAAAAGTAATTTCACGTTGCAGGGATGCAAGGCAGAGGGGCAAAAGGGGGGAGGAATTAGGTCGATTATAGCAGCCTTATACCATCAGAGATTTTCTTTATACACCGGTGTTAAATACCATGCTCAAAAACATGGATTACCTTAAGATCATTTTGGTTGAAAGTTAAGGAGTGCCCTTATGCTGACCATAAGTTTACTAACCAGTTTATTGTCTGGTTCAGCAACTCCATTGAGCCAATCATGTATTATAAATGAGAAACATACATGTGAAGTAAGTTAATGCCAATATACTGAGAGTGGATCCAACAAAATCTGATTTTTTTAAATCCAGAGTAATTTCTCTTAGTCTGTCTTGAATGGAAAATTATTCAACACTGAGGAGGAATACAGTCATTAGAGATGCAAAAAGACTCAGTGTGCTAAGCCTTGTCTATGCTGATATCTTCCTACAGTGGGGAACACTCCCACTGGCATCAGTTTTCCCACGTAGCTCTGTGATGGGTGAGAGCTGAGTTCAACAGCCTCTGCAGCAAATGGAGGGGAATGTGTAGAAAATCCTCCTCTGTTCACCTTCTGTCCCAGAGCTCTTCTCCCCTGCCACTCCAAAAAAATCCTGGTTGTTATATGTCAGGTAGATCTGATAAAGAGGGGATGTGGCAACATGAAAAAATTTTCATTATCTATATCTTCAGGGATATTTATTTACTGAGGGAGACCCCATCTAATTACGAGCATTATTTTATATTTTTTCTCTTTTTTTTTTTTAATTCTCTTTTCTTCTGTATCTGAATAACTACTCTTTTATTTCCACCAGTTAAAAAATCAAAAAATGAAAATTAATGGAAAAGATAACAAGTGAAAAGAAAGAAAATGCATTAAGCACAAAAAAGAATAATGCAGGGAAGCAAAATATGTTAAGATCATCAATTTTTCAAGAAATCTTCTCACCTTGAATAGGGGCTATATTTCAGATTAGAATTATATTCTCTTTTATAAAATAATTCTGGATGCTAGCTGTTGTGTATGTAAATGTACAAGAGATTTAACCTGTACATGTTTTAAAGTTGAAACAAATTCCATTGTGCTGAGAGTTAGCATGCAAGTTGATTTGTATCATTTTGAAATCCAATTTAATTATGCTTTTATACTTCTGATCAGATCAATTGTCTGGAATTGGAGGAATTGCTAGTTAGGGAATTTCAAACAGGTGGAAAAGCTAAACTTTACTGTACACAGACAAGAACATTTTTATTATTTTTTCCAAAGGGATCCTGAAAAAAGTTTGTAAGCTGTTCTTATTGTTAAAACAGTAAATAGTGAAATGAGAGTTCAGGTTGAACAAAGTTGTATTCTGATGACAGAAATCTTTAAACGTTCTAGAATAACAACTAACTATGCAGACATGGAGATCTATGTACATGTTTTGTAGTTGTGCCAGCAAAAATCTTGTTTTATTTACTTTTCAAATGCTGCTTACTGAGCATAGAGATCTATTTAGCTCACCACAATGCTGGTATCACACTTGGTGAGTTCTCTGAACATTATGGACTGTTTTGGTAAGAAGCCGATTCAGCTGCCCCTCTCATGAAGTCTAGCAGTATCTGAGATACCGTGGAATGACCCACTGTGGATGTGAGTCTTCACAGATGTTCATCTTTGAGATGTCAGATGCATTTTCAATATCCCAGGACATTTGAAATGAATTAGATGCCAAACCATGGTCAACCGAACTAAACTCCATATTTCACAGATGTTCATCTTTGAGATGTCAGATGCATTTTCAATATCCCAGGACATTTGAAATGAATTAGATGCCAAACCATGGTCAACCGAACTAAACTCCATAGTTCAGATGGTATTCAGGGTGTCTGCAAACACTTATATCTAAATAGGTCATCGTAGGTGTTGAACTCTCACTGACTTCTCTGTTAAGTGTGCAGCAGCTAAAATCAAGGGAGAGAACTCCCACTGCAAAGACAAATAGAATAGAAATATTTGTAATGTTCTTCAACTGAGAAGCTACAGGTCAGAATCTGGCGGGTAGCTGCACAAAGAGATGTGATATCAGGAACACAGAGAGACCATTGCTTCCCTGCCCATGTGTATTTTGAGAGCAATCACTGATAAATAATGGAACATAATCATTTTCTACCCATGTCAGATGTTGCAGACTCTGTTGTATTTGAGTAGCTACCCAAAGATCCAGGAGAAGCAAAAGCACAAAGAGAAACTGGGAAACATGCACGTGACCAATAGCACCTCATTAAATGGTGGCTGTGCCATGAATCTCAACTCAGGAAAGGTATCTCAAGAATTATAGTCTGAAGGGACATTTTTTAATGGTAGTAAAAGTGCCCCATCTGAATTTCCCCAAGCTATTTATCTTAAATCTTTCATTTCCCATGCTCAGTGAGAGCAATTAGATCATTTTCCATCTGCTGCCACATCTTCATGGAGTAAGTGCCCTGTCCAGTATGATAGCTAACAGAGCATCTATTAAACATCTTCTTTGCTTTTGAAATTTTCCTTATAAATGTCCATTTATATTAATCATGCAACTTGCCAAGAATACCTTTTCCTATATTCTCTGTCCTACACTCACTATTTTCCCCTTTCCTTTCTCACAGTAACAGCAAAGATGTTCTCAGTTTGTGGTTTTTTTTTTTTTTTTTTTTTTTTTTTTTGCTTTTAACTAATATGAAAGGAAATAGCAAAGTAGCACCTACAGTATAGGATTTATCTCCATGATATAGGACAAAATCTTAAATTAGAAATCACACCCACTGGTGTATGCTGCTTCATACATTGCTTCAAGAATCTAAATAATTATTCCTTGTATATATTTTTACATCTTTGCATAGATCCTTAAAATTCTTGCTGAGGATTTCAGGACTGAATCAGGTGCAAATTTTGTTACTTCTTTGTGTTATGGTTTCAAGTTTACCTATGTTAATATGGGAATGACAGTATTTACAAAGTATCATAATTTAGATATGTATTTTAAGATGTGGAAAAGTTTAACTTGTAGAAATATAATTTCATTTGCCTCTTATTCTAATGTCTTGGAAGAAGGCCCGAGAAATGGGTACTCAATATTCTGTATACTGATAGTACATAAGCAAGTACGAAAAACTAATTCTCCTTCATGAGAGACTGAAGAGTGGACATTGGGTAGTAGGTAAGTAAGCAAATGCTTTCTATTACAAGTTCTTCAATATTTTGTCATAAATTTCTGCAAATTCCTATTGCCTATGGTCTTTGAATCAAAATTTTAGTTTTTCATGGGTGTTCTTCACAACCAAAGAAATCTTCGGTGAAATAATTTCAGAATTTTTGAATTAATGAAGCGTGTAAAACATGCTGTTTCCATTGTGTTTAATGGACAATGAAAACAAATCACAAACCGACAGAAAAACATACTCTTTTTAGAGAAAATTGCTGCAAAGCAACTGACAACACTTGTTTTCGACTTGGCTGATTATTTTCCTTGTTTCTGGCTGCTCCTTCTGTTCTTCCTGTACAGAAGCATTCTAAAACCAAAGCAATAAATTGTCTAAACCAGATCATTCTTACTAATTATGGATGTTCTCAAATTAGCGTTGAGAAAGGTTACTTTGAAAAATATGTTGTCACATTATAAAACTTTAGAAAATCAGTCAGGTTAGCTCTTAAAATCTGTTAAGAGGTTGAGGTGAATCCTAAATGGAAATCTATTACGTTATTAGAAAAGCTTATTGAGCTTTGACACTTTTCTGACATTATTTACCTTTTTCTCCTCCTGGCTTGAGGCTTGGCGAGACTTAAAGCAGCTGATTTCAGATAGCTGCTATGTGTATAAAGGAAATTTTAACTACCTGATTGAACTACTCAAAGAAGAAGAACAATAATCTTCAGCATCACGGAAAGCTGAAAGATAATATAGAGATTAAGACTTATAGATTTCTGTGATGTTGTGAACATTTATTTTTTTCCATAATAATGAGGCACCTGGTTTCTCCACAGAGCAGTTGTAATGCCATTACAGTAGTTTTTTTTTGTTTTGTTGTACAATAGTTTTATTACAATAGTTGCAATGAGCTATTTATCTGCTTTGTTTAGATGTTCTTGTCTTACATAGCATTGCCCAAAACATCTTCATGAAAGATGAGAACTAATTTATCTCCTACATATTTTATCTCCATAGTTGAGCTTCAAAGTTAAAGGCAATACTAAGCCAAAAATATTTTTTTCACCTAAGATACAGATTTTATTATTATTTATATGTTACTTAAGACTGCAAATTAAAATTGTGAAGAATTAAGGAACAGGAAGATATTTGCTTGTTTGTAACGTCTCTCCTTCTTTGGAGTGTATATATATTTATTATTAAACATATAGACAGAGTTTCTTTGGAAGACTTAATATATGTTTCTCTTCTAATATTTCTAAACAAAATTTGTTTTCAGTGTTGCCACAAACTAAACATGGGAAAGGTAGATCAAATCTAATAGAAAATAAGATGTATGTGAAATATGCAATTTTGTGTCCAACATTTGTGGCTTGGTCCTTGAGCTATATCATAAAATTATCCATTTACAGATACTTCACTTTACATTATTTAATAGACTTCTGTAAGCTTTAGTGTCCTCTTCTATTTTCAAGTGAAGGGAATGTGCATTTTAAATGCATCCTCTATTAGCTGGTGACAGCCTCTACCACAAGGGGCTAAACTCATTTCATAAGCCTGAGAACATTATGATGGATACTTGGAAGCACTTTTGCTATCTGACAGTGTGTCTTGGCACAGTTTAGAGTAGAAATTTACTAATACTTTTTTTGTGTGACATTTTGTCAGATTTTGCAGACATCGTAGTCTCCAGAAACTTTGCACTAAGTCACACTTCCGCTAAGTCCTAAGGCTAAGCTACAGTCTGTGGGGAAAAAAGCAGTCTAATTGTAGGTCATATAAGCTCCAAAGGTAGACCATTCAAGGTCTGTTTGTAAGTTATTAATATTGCACAGATATTTTCTAACCTTAGGAACAGGTATGTATGTCAACGTCTCAGAAAATCTAAAATTTTGCTAATTTTAGAATAATGATGTGAACAAATATTGGTAGTTTAAAAGAAAAACAACGTAAATAATTTTTTTAATTTATAAAACTGCATCCTTGGAGATATTCAGATCTGGACGGTACAAAATACCAAGCAACCTGATCTCTGCTGGTCCTTTGTTGGACTAGGAATCACAGCAGAACATGTCCAGAGATTCCCACCAATCAAAATTATTTTAGCATGTTGCACTTTGAGGAAGGTAGTTACAGTTGGTACAATCTAAAATAACAGCAGGAAATCTTAGCAATTTGTGACAATATTGGATTTTGCTGTTTGGGCTTCTCCATCCATTTTGCATCTCCTGCTTGAAGTGAAACTGTAATTTTGCAAGCTCAGGGGAGACATTTATGATTACCTCGACTGATGGCTTTCTTGCTACTACTTCTATTTGGTGCACCAGTCTTCACCAGTGTTGTCTATGTGTACTTAATTTTGTGTTGTATCCCACTGGCACACTCCCACATCTGGGACTTTTCATGTCAGTTCTTTCTATAGAAACCTCAGTTTCTGTAGAAAGTAGATCTCCCTAAGGGCACTCACAGGAAGGGTTTCTGGTCTGGCCAATATGACTGGAAAGATGGTCAGTTGGCCTGTGGTAACTAGGAAAGCATGCAAATTGACTGGTGACAGGAGTTCATTTTACATGGAACACCAACTCTCATTGAAGGTATCAGAGGAGCCAGCTGGGTCAGCTGAAGACAATTGAGAGCAGTTCAACTCAACCTTTTTACAAGTTTTATATATTTGATATGCAATTTTTAAAATTTAGATTTAATTTTATTTTCCTGCTCTATCAATTTTAGAATTCAATTTATGTTTCCATTAAGCATATGTATACTTATTTAGGAACCTAAAATAAGCTAAATTAACATTTTGGTTGAGAATATTTTGCAACTTTAATATGGCATAAACGTTGTCTACAAGTTTTATTCTGCCATATTTCAGAAATGGCCTTTATACCTTGAAAATCAGAGTGCAGTCTTAGGCTGTCCAGAAGATCACTGGGTTTAGGAAGAAATTCATCAGAAAGCAGGCCTGAAGGATAGGGTTAAAAGAAATAAATGCTCTTCTCTAATGTTTTCAGCAATTCTTGATGCCAGTAAAACCCTGCCTGGGAGAAATAACAGCTATACTGAATTGACATGTGAATTCGAAAGGCTAGATTGCTATTATGTTGTGGGTGGGCCTTTCATACTTCTGAAGTTATAATGTTTTTATTTAAAAAGTAAATTGGATTTCTAGGCATGTATGGTATACATCAATTTAAAATTATTGGAGTTCTTCATATTGTTAAGAGTGCTTCAGTTTGAAAGAGTGAGGCTTTCCTGCAAATGCCAAGTAAATTGCTCTGCAAGTCCAGAATCTTTGATCACCTCTGAATTGAAATGCTTAGGAAAGATGCTGTAGTGTTCTAATAATTTTACAGCTCTCTCTGATTCATATGCCTAGAACCCCAATCATTTCTAAATTGAAGAGCTCTCATTATTTTCAAGTTTTATGTGCTATACAAAATGATTTAAGATTATTCTTCAGCTTTTCATTTTTTGTTTTGCAAAAAATAGAAGTTTTTTTTTTTTTCTTTCTTTCTTTCTTCTTTTTTAAAGATCAGCTTGTTCTTTTTTCTCTGCACTGGGAGACATTATGTGCTAATTCAAACATTTCACATTTAAAATGGAAATTAAACCAAATTCTTTCCAAATAGCAATGATGATGGCTGGGGGGAAACAACGGGAAAAAAATCACTGCCTGAAAAGCCGAGAAATACAAAGTAAGAGGCTGTCAGTGATCCTTGCTGGGAAAAGTGAGAAGAACAAGAAACATATTGTCACTGTTCAGATGCGGTCAAGGTGAAGTGGGGAGACTGAATGAAAGTTACAACAATGTGACAAAAGAGAGACACAGATCCATTTAGTCTTGGAAGGAAGAGAGCAGGAGGCACAGAAGGCTAGTTCACGTGTTGCTTCTAAGCTGATTTTTGCTGTCATTTTATCATACAATTTCAGAGGGAAATGATGTATGCCCTTTTACATCTCCTGACTTTTGTCTTTTAAGAATAACATTCGTTTCTTTCTCAGTAGTGACCTTGTTCTTTTTGAACACATGGCAGTATTATAGTGTTTATAAATCACATAGCTTGCTAAAGAAAATTCTCATCACCATTGCTTATTAGCAGCAGAGCCTTCCCTTGTGTTACTTCCCAAACACACACATTGTATGTTCTTTGTTCCCAACAGCTCACAGATTAAGAGTAAATAAGATAAAAAAAAAAAAAAAAAAAAAAAAAAGAAGCTTTATGGGAAAAGAAGCAGATCAGCCAGCTGGGGGGTTCTACAGCTCCATCCTACAGTGCCACAAATTGTTCAATAAAATCACTCTTACTACCAGGAAAGATGCACTGGCTCCTACTGGTCCAGCTTGGAAGGCTAGATGAGGATCCAGACAGAACATCCCCAAATGAAAAGGGAGAAAACTGGTCTAACAAGTATTGCCATCTAGATGGAATAAAGTTATGATGTCTGATCTGAAAGTAATGCCTCCAATTTTATTATGTAGGCCCATAACGTCAAAGGCAGATGTTGGTGGTATGGCAGTAGAGGTTGAACCTTCCTTCCCTCTGATATCCTGTTAAGTGCTGCTGTTGTGTGACAGATGGCAGCATAGGGGCAGTCTGACAAAATAGTGTCTGACATGGATGTGTGTATAAAGCAAAGGTGTGTCACTGAATTCCTCCATACAGAAAAAAATTGTACCCTTTGACATTCATCAGCATGTTATGAATATTTCTGGAGGCCAAACAGTGGATGTCAGCACAGTGAGGCTGTGAGTGGGTCTCATGAAAGCTCAGGAACAGAAGAAAACACATATGCAAATTTGTCAAGACCTACTGAATCAACATGAGGTTGAAGGTGGCAGTTTTCTGGATCACATCATTACCAGTGATGAGATGTGGTATCACCACTCCAAGCCTGAGTCAAAACAGCAGTCCATGAAGTGGTGACATGTGAATTCCCCATCTAAGAAAAAAATTCAAGATGCATACCTGTGCAGATGTGCATTGTCTTTTGTGGTAGGAAAGCAGTGATCTTTCTGGATTTCCTGGAATCCAGACTAATCATCAACTCGATTGCTTGCTACGTCACAACACTGGCTAAGCTGAAGGCTGAACTTGCAGATACAGTCCAGAAAAAAGGACACCCTTTCTCTTGCAACACAGTAATGCTGGACCCCATGCCAGTTTGAAGACCACTGAGCACATTATCAATCTCAGCTGGACTGTCCTGCTACATCCACAGTTTAGTCCAGTTTTGGTGTCTTTGAACTTCCATCTGTTCAGGCTGATGCATGGGCAACATTTTCCTAGTAATGTTGCTGTCATAGCAGCTGTGAAACTGTGGGTCACTTCCACTGGTACATATTTTTACA
This sequence comes from Meleagris gallopavo, assembly GCF_905368555.1. Taxonomy (NCBI): domain Eukaryota; kingdom Metazoa; phylum Chordata; class Aves; order Galliformes; family Phasianidae; genus Meleagris; species Meleagris gallopavo. The sequence goes on along the minus strand of NC_139405.1, from coordinate 71,410,673 downwards.
AGCACAGCATGCAGGCTCTTGTTCATGGCTAGTGAAAATGCATAACTAATGGTGGTGACTGCGCTGAAAAATAGTGTTTAGAATGTGAGAATTTGCTCAATCAAATAGTGTTATTGTGTTCTTTGTATCTACTGTAGTTTCCATGGAAATAAATAGGAGGCACTGGTTTCAGAGCAACTTATGTACGTGAAAAAAGATGATAGATTTGGAGAACCCACCTATTGTTGTGCAGATACGTCAGTAGTGAGGCAAAAATTGGTGCACAAGTAGGACAAAGAAATAGCAGACCAGACTAGAGAGGTTTTAAATGTTTCTTAGGTGTATTACCAATAAGGTAACCTTGAAACATTCCAGTCTGAAAAATAGCTGCTGAAACAGAAAGCAGAACACGGCCAGTCACATGTATGACACAATCAATCATTTGAGAGTAGTAAAATGAAGGTCTGAATTTTTTTTTTTTTTAATTATTATTACTTTTTAAAAAATCTCTTATGGACTTGAAGAGATCCTCTGATAAATACAGCTGCCATGGTTTTGTTCTCTGGTTTACAGCTCTCCTGATGCTATCATAACGAGGCAAGTGAGTCTTTTCTACTGCACCTATTATCCATATAGCATATGTTTATGTCCAGATAGTGAAGAGCTTATACAATCTCAGAAACTGAGCTTATTTTAGTGCAGTGGGTTTACAGCTGGAATGAAGGAGGATGGGTTCACTGCCAACAGCTCTGCTTTTGCGCACTTGCAATGAAGGGGCAAGTTGATTTCATAGCCTCATGAAGCCAGTGTTAGCAGTTCAAATGTTTCTTAGCAATGGAGAAATGATGCAGAAACGAATGTGTCCCCAAGATTTCCAGTGAATAATTCATCTTAAATTTATTTATTTATTTATTCATTATTTTAAAATCATCTTACATGCATTTATTTAAAAAAAAAAAAATGTATAAAGCTAAACACCCAATCTGCAAATCTTTTAGAAATAATCAGGCTCAAATACTTTTGAACATTTTCTGGCAGGTACTTGAACCCACAGGGAGAATGAATTGCTTCTGCACTGTTGTACTGTGATGGGAATCAGTCATTGAATCTTGTCTTTCCCTTGCTTCTCTCTATTTAAGATTTCTTATTTTATATTTTCTTACTGTCTTCTTTCAATATCTCTGCACTCACAAACAGCTTTTCTTTTCTCTTTTTTCTTGGCTTTCATCTGAAATCCTATTCTCTTTTCACTGTTTCCAGCCTTTCTCATGTTCTTCTATTTCTTCTGAACCCATTCCATCTTTCCCGCAGAAGCTCCCTATTGCAAGTCCTTCACAACCTTCCTTCTCCTTCTTGCATCGGTTCAGTTCTGGCTGAAATTTGGTGCTGTTGCTAAAGTATCTATAGGTTTTTTTGACAACAGCTGTTACCATAGTACCTGTCTCTGTTTCTAACATCAAATAATTGCATTTCAACTTTCTGATTGCTTGAGATTGTGGACTGTCTGATGGTCTACTAAACAATGCTCAAACTACTGGGTAACTAAATAGTATTAATGTGAATTAGAAAATCATTTCTCTCAGTCAGCAATTAGTATTTCACTAATATCCAAACAAACATAATTTTCTGAATTACATAAACCCAGATAGAAACCATGTTTTCTTGTATGTAGAGGTCTGATAGAGGGTATATAAATATATTGAATTAGAGGATCAGTGTGTCTAGCAAGTCTCAGTTTACATAGATCTGTAAAAATGTAAGTTAAAAATAATTCAGTACTTCTTCTAAGGGCATCTCATACTATTATACAACTTTGTGCTACATAAAATAGCCAAAAAAGGGATTAATGTGTTGGATTCATTTTTTAAGACAAGCTTGATAGATATCTTTCTAACATCTCCTGAATTTTAAGATAGTGTTCCAAAATGTGGGTTAACTATTAGTGCATTAGACCCCTCAGCTGTTGCTCCTAAGAATTCGTGAAAGGCAGCTGAATTAGAGCATGTTGTTCCTACAGAGCATGGTTCCTACAGTCTGCAGTCCTTCATCCTCAAAAGCTACAGAGACACCATATGCTGTTAATCATCACTGTTGTATTTAGTACTCAATCGACTGAAATTTGTTGTTTTCAGATATTATACACCAGTACAAAACCCATTATGTGTGCTGCATTTCACTGTGAGAGGAACAGTTAATCCTGGTCTGCTAGTCTATCGTTTCTGGTACATTTATAAAGAGAGGTCTTCCTATGGGATCTATAAATCACACATTACCTTTTAGCTATGCCATGGTTTAATGTTAACATGTTAAAATGAAGGTTTGTGTATTGTTCACAACGCACATAAGCTTTTCTTGCTGTGTTATGTACAGAATAATCCATATACCACCCATACTGAGAGAAGCTATTAAATATGCTGGCTCAGTTTACTAGTGGCTTTAATACACTTCTGTAACGAGGGACTACTTGTAACATCAAAGCATAGAGAGACATTAGCTCTTTTCCCCTATAGCCTCTGACCCGAAAGCTTTGCTTTTTATCTCTGTATAAAAGGAAAATATTCTTTTCAAAGAAGCCTAGCTTGAGTGTGGATATTTTCCCCGTTGTAGAATGAGAGCCTGTGAAAGTAATCTACAATTTTTCATCTTTGTTCCAAGTATTGTTTCTTTTTGGACATTACGCCTCTTTGAGAAAACTCTTGCTTTCAAGTAATAGTGATTGGGAAATGCTATCTAAATCCTGCAGTACTTCATTTCTATTGTCCTTTCTATTTTTAAAAGAAAGGAAGAGAGGTATATTATATGTGCTGTCAGTACAAGGGGAAGAAAATAAAGTCTAGGAAATACTTTATACTCAAAATAATGGATAATACCCACATAGTGTTAATTGTATACCATGCTTGTCATCAAAACTATATTTTATTTTAAAAATGTGTATACTTTTTTTTTTTTTTTTTGTCTTTTGTCTTTGAAATTATTAACTTCAGCCATCTCAAGGGGGCCTTGATGTTCAAAAGGGCGCTAAGTACACACCCTTATAAAATTTGGCTTTTGTATGACCTGCACAAGTTTGATTCTCTGATCCCTTTTTCTCAAGCAATTACAAGAAACCAGAACTGACTTGAGCAAATATGAAAACAGTGAACAGAAAAAGGAAGGGCAAACACGAATGAGTGTATCCCATTATGGCTTTATGTGCTGAATTGATGGTATTCTGTTGGTTACTAATACATTTCAAGCCTAAATTTTAAAATAACTTCAAAATCATAGACATTAATATTGTTTCAGATAGTGTACAGTTCCATTCTTGTACGAGTCCAAGGTTTCTAATAGTGCCTGAAACTTCTTGTTTATCTGTGCTTCCTGCAACGACTTTTTTCTTTACTGCGGAGAACAAAAGAAAGAACTTAGTTTCTTTGCTTTACTAAGTCTATTTTAAAGAGTTGTGGGTTTTTTGTTGTTGTTGTTGTTTTGCTTGTTTGTTTGTTTGTTTGTTTGTATGGATAATTTGGAGTATTATTTTTTTTGCATTCCATGATTTATGACTTCTGAGATGGCGTTGAGCAGGATTTGTCTTATGACATCTAACTCAGAGTTGTGTTAAGTCAGTAATTAAGTCAATGAAAACTCACAGATTTTTGTATCTAGCCAGGCCAACTCATAGGTGTGAACATTCTTGTGATGTGTTTTGAAACTTACCTTGGGCTTTATTGCTTTTACAAACACCTTCTTAAAATTGTTTAGCTGGAGGAAAGGTGGCTGAGCCTGATTTTGATATAATGACATAATTAAAAAGAAAATAAAGCTACTCAATTTTCCATGTAAGATTATACATGAATAAATAAGTTTCAGTCTTTCTTGTTCTTGGAAACAAGCTGGTTCACTTGTTTTGTGTTTTTAATAAAGATATATCATGTCACTATACTTGCACTAGTGTGCAGTGCATATTTTCAAGTATGAATATATTTATTAAAAAAGTCATTACTGAATTGCATTGGTGTAAGCCTTATAAAGTGTCCTATAGTGCTTTTGTTTTTTTTTTTTTTGAATTGTTTTCAATACAATATTTTTCCTACTTTTTCTTTGAATTAAGAACAGAAAACTTTTTCTCACAAGTAGGTCAGAAGTAGCACATATTTTATCCTTATTCTATATATAGTTGCAAGTTTTTTCCTAACATACTTCTTGCAAGCAGGAAGATGGAGAAAAAAATGAACAGGATTTTTTTTCTTATTTTTTTTTCTGATTGTAATTTTTAAAAATTTAGTAAACACAAAGTGTTTTTCAAAATGTAAATATAAGTAAATTATGTATTGCACTTGTCTAGATAGTTTAAAGAATCTAAAACATTATGCCAAGAAAATGAATATTTTAGCTTGCATTCAACTAATATGCCAACTTATGGTTACTTACGTTTTACTCCTGTTTGCTACAGGTGAAATGGGTGAATATCAGACAGCTCATTATAAAGACAAGAATGCTGCATTCCCAAAGTAGGATGACAGAACAAGTCATGCTACGTATTCTATTTTCAGTGCTACAATACATCTTTAAGCTGTCTGAAGTAAAATGCTTACTAAGCACTGCATTGGGTCTGTCAGATTGCTTCATGGGTTGGTAATTAAATTGAGACAGTTACACCATTCATTTTGTGGAACTAAGCCAGAATTATGTATATCTTAAAAATATTCTACTGTAGCCTGCTGATGGTAGCAGGAGCACAGGTGTTTCGCATATATATTCTCTTCCACAAAAAACATCCTATTTCTCATAGGCTATGAGGGAGGAGGGCTGTTTTGTCACTGGACTAGGCTAAATCAGACAGAAACTAGTTTAAGATGGCAGACTCATCAATGAGAACTGAAACTGGGGAGATATAGCATAGACATGAAAAAGGTTTATTGTATGCACGAGGAATTTAAAGGAGTTGTTGACAGACTATTTGGAATATGGTATAAGAAAGCATGATGACAAATGCTGAAAACCATTGTTGTTGTAGCATTCAGAACATAAGAAAAGTTCTAAGGAAGAAAAAAATTTCCTGAAATAATGTGCTAAAATGCTTGTCTCTTCCCAAACTACAAAGAGGAAAAAAAAAGAAAATATGGAAGTACTTAAATAAATATTCAATAGTTACATTAACCAGAAATCTGTTACATAGGAAAGATGTGGTGAAGGATGACTTTACTTCATTTGTTCTCAACTAACTCATCATGGTCTACTCATATGACTATATGTGAAAGAGAGAGATGGAGGAGAAAGGGAGATGGATTCCTATGGAGTAATTCAGAATAAGAATCTCAACTGACTTGGCTCTCACCTTGAAGCATAATTTGTCATCAAAGGATATTGTGACAGGAGACACTGCAGCTGTTTCATTAATAAGATTTCTTATGCCATTCTCTGATTATGAAAAGGCTTTTTATTGTTGAAATGTTTGATTTATCTTTTTTTTTTTTTTATGTGTATGTGAATCTGGCTCATATATCTTGTACATTACAAATACAAATTTTGAGAGATAGCATTTTCTTTATTAATTCATAGTTTTCTGCTGATTATTAAATTGTGAAGGACATTATCTCCTTCCTTATTTATCATTGTTTCTCTTCTGGTAAACCATACTCTATACATGTTCATATCCTTCTAGTTTTCCTGGTTTTCTTGTATTTGCTTCCTTCTATTTGATCTATTATACTCAATTAACATCAGTTTTCATTTAGGTTAATTGTTATTTGTTGTTCTGTTTTACTTCGTTTTTAATAATATATTATAATAGTATTAGTGACATTACTCTGAAGTCCCTAGTCCTGCAAAGGTTTGGTTTTTCACTTTGCACATTGTCAACAGTCCCATTGGAGTTTAAGAGTTAGACACATGGACATAAAGTTTTCTGCACTAACTGCCTTTAGTTGAGCTCATTTTTGGTACCACAGAGCCCCGTTTTAAAGACTGTTGCTCAGATCTGAAAATGCACTTGTCATTAGAAACAATTGTAAAAATGTGCCCTTAGCTGGGAACTCGGCAAACGGAAATTTAATGTGGAGTAAATTAAGCATATATATCGGAGGACACTTCCTGACCAGCACTATTTTATGACTATCTGACAGTCTTTTATACTTTTGAAACATAGAAATATCTTTATTTTTGTATTAATATTTTTTGTGGTCGCAGTTCATAGCACAAAGCATGAAACAGTAAAATCAATGCATGTGGGATTTTCCACTCTCTTCTACTCACAGAAAAGCAGCTAGAGTAACAGGCAGTAATTAGCTTTCATCCAAATAATGTATGAAATTTTGGTCTGTAGACTCATTGTGCCTGTGTCACCCTGAAGATTAAAGGCTTCTTAACTACATAGTGACACGACAGACTGAGCAAGCTGTGAAGGAGCTGGTGTGGTTTGTTGTGTAATCACTGATCTGTGATCACTGGAACAATCTGGATTCCTGTGTCCAATCCTAATAAATAGAAGTCAACCTCCTTGTATCTGTTATAGTGGGTCACCATATATCCTTAAGTTCACAATGTAGCTGATGCAATTTCTGTGGTGCTGGAAACATTCATTAGACACATAGAACACAAGTTATTACTTAATCTTCTTTGCTTGGGCAACATGTCACAGCTTATTAATTAATTTGGTTGTTTTTTTGTACATTTTTTCTACCACTATGGATACAATCAATGGATTTCTAGTGTTCTACAGTCAGGAAGAAAGCTGTGCATAATGTAGTCTAAAAATACAATGGGATTCTCCTTCAAGTTTTGCTACTGGCACAAAAAAGAAAATATTCTAATGAAATCATAAATAGAGAACTTATACACAGTGAACTTATTCTTTTCCACTGGAGGAATCCTAAACATAGCCAAGAAAATGTGAAATGACCTCAGATAATAATTTCACCTTTTCAGCTTGGGATAGTTAAAACTTTCCTCAGCTGCAGCAAACTGACATCTTGGCTTTCCATCACCTAGTATCCAGGATGACAGTCTTCAATTATCCTTTAAATTATCCATTCACTGTTACAGTTGCCTTCTGTTACTTTTTCCTTCTGGCAAACCTACAATTTGCATCTAATTTAAAATTATTAATTTTTGTTTCTAACCAATCTGTGAGTTTCACTAGTTTTTGGGAGATGAGTGGCTGGAGAGCAGCTCAGCAGAAAGGAACTTGGGGTGCTGATTGACAATAGGCTCAGTGTGAGCCAGTAGTGTGCCCTGGCAGCCAAAGGGGAGGCTGCACTGTGGTATTCCCTAAACGCAGTTTAGCCAGCTAGTCAATAGGTGATTATTCCACTATATTTAGTGCTGTTGCAGCCTTGCCTTGAATATTGTGTACATGTTTGGGCTCTGAAACATAAGAAGAATATTAAGGTCATTGAAAGTATCCAGAGGAAGGCTGGAAGGCATGTGGTATGAGAAGATGCTGAGAGCCTGATCTAGTCTGGAGAAAAGATTGAGAAGATGAGAAGTTCTTTACTGTGAAAGTTCTTTACTGTGAGAGTGGTGAGGTGCTGGAACAGGCTGCCCAGAGGAGTTGTGGATGCCCCGTCCCTGGAGGTGTTCAAGGCCGGATTGGATGGGGACCTGGGCAGCCTGGTCTGGCATTAAATGGGAAGGTTGGTGGCCCTGCCTGTGGCAGGGGTGTTGGAGATTCATGATCCTTTAGGTCCCTTCCAACCCTGGCCATTCTGTGATCCTGTGATTCTATGATCTCAGCAGCTCACTCAGAAGGGAAAGAATGTGCCAGGCTCTGCTACCTAGGAACTGATGTCAGAATGCTTAAGAACAGTGTAGATCTGAAGCAGAGAAATATCAGACTGGATATTAGGAAAAAATTATTTACAGTGAGGGTAGTCAAATTCCAGGACAGGTTTCCTAGCAAGGTGGATGATGCCCCATACCTGCAGAAATGGGAGGCATTTGACCAGCGCCCTCATTATGGCATGTTAACTTTCAGTTAGCCCTGAAGATGTCAGGCGGTTGAACTGGATGACCTTTGCAGGTCTTTTCAAACTCAACTATTCTATTCTATCCATCTTATATATATATGTTGCTTGTTTGTTTAAATAAAATGAAATCAGTTCAATTTTAGTTCAGGTAGCATTTGAATGAGTTAGATGGTACACACATTATTGAAGTTATGTAGATGGTTGGCCATCTGGAGATCTCAAAATTCCTTCAGACTCGACAAAGGAAAGTTCCAAGCAGTCTCGCTTTCTCATTTAATATGAAAGATGACTAAATCAGAAATTTAGTTAATAATATTTGATATTTAGTTTTGATATTTATTATCCCTATTTCTTGAAGTTGTCTTCTAAAGGATCCCAAGTTGATGGGGGTGGAGGAAGAGAAGAAGTAAAATTATAGTTCATGTTGCAATATTTGTGCTCAGACTGTTAGAAAGAAGAAAGGATGGTCAGAGTCAATAGTACCATTTTTATGTAATTTCAGCTTTTCAATTAAATTTTCAAAATATTGATGAATTTTGACAATATTTCAAAAAGCCAGCATTGCACAAACACCATCAATGCAAGCAACAGTAAGGGGAGCTCAGTGGTTAAGCAGGCTTTGAAAAATATTTTGAGGAGTGATATGAGAGATACTCTGATGGTTGTCATGATAGCAGATCTTTTGTGTATACGAGACTGTAAATCTATTTGTATCCCTTAAGTCAAAGAGATAGCAAGACATATATTTGGACTAAAATTTGAACATAAGGAGTTCCACACAAACATGTGGAAGAACTTCTTTAAGATAAGGGGTGATTATCCAGAGAGGTTGTGATGTCTCCTTCTGTGGAGATATTCAAGACTTGTCTGGATGCCTATCTATGCAACCTATTGTAGGGCACCTGCTTTAGCTGGGGGATTGGACTCAATGCACTCTTGAGAGATCTCCAATGCTTGCAATTCTGTGATTCTTTGACATGAATGATAGTATTTATGAGTTTTTATACCACCTCTGAGAAATTGTCAGTGTTAGATTGGGTAATTAATTTAGCTCCTTGACACTCATTATGTCATTTATGAATTAAGGATGAACCGGAAATAATATTGTAGGCATTTTTGCACTTTAAAATTTATTTAAATGAAACCTGGAGTTATTTCTTCGTAATAGGTGCTTTGCAGACAGAAATCCATTAGTCTGATAGTGTTAATATTCTTCAAAATGGAACCTCTTTGGACCGGTTTGATATCTTATAATTGCATACAGTATGATTCTTTGACTCTTATCTCCAAGTCTGTGAATTTGAAACCATCAGAAAGATGTCACATTGGTATGAGTATTCTTCAGTGATAAGAACAGTAATTGTTGTAGGGAGACTTCTTAATCTTGGGTCACTTAAATCCCTTTTAGAGACAGCAGGTGCTCTCCAGAACAAGCATTAACAAGAAGAGATTATGAGGTAACATGTTGTTCTTTATATCTCAGCATCTCATGACAAAGCTTACCATCAGCCAGTGTGTTCAGAAGCCAGTTATCATGGGGAAAAAAAATCAAATGTGACTCAGGAAGAAACTTATATTTTCAGTACCAAAGAGTGGATTCATTTTAAAGCCTGAATACTGAGCCTAACTGTTACTTAGAAGATAATTGTATGAGTGAATTACAAAAATGAGAATAAAAAATACTAGAGGCTAAAAACACCTGAACTGCAGATATTCATGAGGTGCGCAATCAGACAGAAATTCTCCATCCTCAGAAATCAAAATCCACAACTACATTTCCAGGTTCGTGACGCTTTGCAACTTTCCTTTTTCCATTCTAACCCTCATCTTCTTCCCAACTGTGATAAATGCAGTGAAAGTAAATTATTCATTCTAGCACTGGTAACAATATGACTTCATACACATGAGCTTGTGCTATGGGCTGCTTAGCATTTACAAGATGAACTTTTGAAGCTGAACATGCTCAGAGTCGAGAAGAGCTCTCCCAAATACAATTACAGCAAAACAAACCTGTTATTTTCAGCTCTTAGGCTTTTATTATTGTTTATCATTTTTTTTCTGATCCAAATATCAAGTAAACTTTGTTAAAATAAGATTTTGTTATCTATCCTGTCTGCCTCCATCAAGATCATAAGACAAAATTATTTATTTGAAATACATCTATGGCAATCTTTTTGAGGTCAAGAATTAAGAACAAGTCACTCGGATGATAAAGCTGCACTTTCAAAAACAATTCAAGAAAAGATTTTGAGAGATATTTAAATGCAGAAGTGTATCTAGCACTTTCTAAGATCACACTAATCTCAATAAGTGTTACAGACTTAATCTTTCTTCTCTCTACTTTGAAAAAAAATCAGCTAGACATCTATTTCTCTTTCTATATTCCTAAATTCTTTAAAAAATTCTGGCCTTTGATAACCCAAATCCCACTGACTTTCAGTAAGGCTTTTCATCCTAAATTCTAGCTTCTCATAGGTGTTTTGGGGTCTAGCTCTCATAAATTAAAATGTGAGTTAAATGCCCAGGTACTTTGAAAATCTGAACCTTAGTTCTCAAATCAATTCTGAAAATGTATTAGACTATAATCCCCACAGATACTTGTGAAATATTTTCCCATCATTTCTGAACAGCTTTTCTAGATATATTTACTTTGTTAACCACTCACTTTGTCCCAAAGTTTCTACTCCCATCTTGTGTAATATTTATCATGGAGAATATTTAAAACATTTTTTTGACAAAGAGAATGTAAAAATGTAACAAAAGTATATATTTATGCTTTCAGCATGCATAATGGAATTTAAATAAATGGAATTTTTATGATGAAAAAAGCAATAGTAAAAGCAGTGATTATATTTTTCATAGTTCATTTACCTTCCTTGCCCTGCAGATCTTGTACAGAAGGAAAACGAATTCCTTGATGAAGCCTACAATGTCATCATCTCTGAAGAGGACTCAGAGGCCTATTGGTGTTTAATGATCCTTACTGGCCTGCAAAAAAGAAACTGGCATGATCTACTCAAAGAAAGATATGGTTCTTTAGAAATATTAAGAAATACTATGAGGGTTGCTCTGAAAGTAATGCCTCATATTTTATGATCTTGGCTTATGATGTCAGAGGCAAATGTTAGTAATATGGCAGCAGAGGATAAACCTTCCTGCCAGTATTCTATTACATTTTGTTGCTGTGCAACAGATGACAGCACAGGGGCAGTCTGACAAAATGGCATCTGACATGGAAGTGTATAGGAAGCAAAGGTGTGTCTTTTAATTCCTCCATACAGAAAATTGCACCTATTAGCATTCATCTACACTTGTTGAAAATGTTTCTAGAGACCAAACTGTGGATGTGAGTGCAGAGAGGTGGTGGTTGGCATGTTTCAATAGTAATGACAGCAACAGTAGGTCACCTCCACTGGAGCAGATTTTTACGAACGTGTCATTCAGGCTCTTATCCATTACTGGCAAAAAGAAAGCATAATTAATGATGGTGACTATGTTGAAAAATAGTGCTTTGTAGGTGAGAATTTGCTCTATCAAATAGTGTTATTGTGCTTTTTGTTTCTATCTGTTGTAATTTCCATGGAAATAAATAGGAGGCATTACTTTCAGAACAATCTATCTACACACAAAATAATGATAGATTTCAGAGTGATCTGTGTATTTCCTTTTTTGATACACCTTGCAGACATACATCTATAAACACTACTTGTTTTTAGAGGACTGCTTTAAAAACAATAGTCTGAATTTGGTGGGGAACTGCATGCACTGTTCATTAGCACCTGACCACAATAGTGGCATTTTAGCAATCCCATAATCATGTGATTCTAGTGCTATACAGAATCATGATATCAAACTAAATGAAACAAAACAGGTGAGAGAGATAAGCAAAAAAAAAAAAATGAAGACTAGCAAGGCTGGCTTGCAGGGCATTGTTACGTTGTATAATATAGTTATGCAGTGATAACCAATAGTTATGGATAATTGTTGAAATATTATATTTCTGTATTAATTTCTTCATTAGAGCAAAATATACACTGTGATATTTAATGTACTTGGAGATGAAATAGTGGGATGAAATTGTCAAAGAGATAAAGGGAAGGAGATAAAAGGAAAACAGAATGAAATGGCAAAACGAAAAATAAAATAAATCCTTTCACAATAAAGAATTGTGGAGATTCAGTTAGGATAATTTTTTGTGTGTACTCAGAAAAAGAGCATCTGTACAGAACTTAACTGGTAGGTTTTAACTGTTGTAGAGACACCATACCTGTCATAAAACTAAGGCATCAAATTCTTTTTCACAAGCCTTTTTGAAAACAGTATGACTATTTCTGCTAGTTTATAATTTCTTCCTACTTTAGATTACTTCCTAATGTTCCAGTACAAGGGATGGAATTGAATCTGGACATTTTTTGAAAAATTTCATGAGGAGTTACAATTCGTGTGAACCAAGATTCTTCTTGAATATCAGTTCGGCAGCTTGAAGTAGTGTACTTGTCATATAGGAATATTACTGTGAAAGAAAAATGACACAGATATACAAGAAATTAAACTAGCTACCTGTGTAGAGATATCAAAAAGCAAAACTATGAACCTTGTGAATGTTTGTTGCAAGATTCTGCCATACTATGTCAGCAGAGATATAAATGTTTAAAATGTTTTATTTTCCTAATTACCTAACAATGATTTAGAAAGACTGTAATATATATAGATTGGAATCATCCACATACCACTGTCTTTACAAGACTGGTTAGAGTTGTCTATCATGGTCTGTCTTGGATTTCACAACATCATAGAGGGAGGAATGGAAAAGGTGCATCTTCCCCTACTCACTGTAACTGCAGGAGATTCAAAACAAACAAACAACAATTTCTAGCAGGGAATGTCAGAAATTTTGACTTTCCTGTGATGAAACTGATGAAATGCAACATGGACAGTGCGCTGTCCACTGGGAAGACCAGTCACTTGTTCTTCCCAGTAAGTGAAGAGAAAACTAAGAAAAACTGTGGTTCTCTGAGTGCCAGTAAGGCCTTTTAAACATACTCTGCTAATGTAAAAGCCTTTAGGATGAATTTACATTCATTTTTGAGCCCCCTTTCACTAATACTTTAAACTTGTCATTTTCAGCCAGAATTAATTCTCTGGCCTTCTCCTGTAGTAGTTTATTTGCCTTCTCTTGAATCATCAAAGAGCTGTGTTTCAATAATCCATCTGATATTGGAACAAATTTTTAGTGTTATATATCCAAAATATTCAGAAGACATCGATTAACCACCTTGTTTCTCTTCTGAATTGTTACCCTCTAAATGTTAGTGTTGGCATCCATAACAAAATGTTATTCTGAGAGAGAATCATGGCAGTTTGAGTATGCTGCCATACAAAGACCAGGGGGAAGTACAGAAGCATTTTGCTTCAGAAAATCTAGCTCTGATGAATTTTATTCTTTCTATCACATTACCAGTGAGGTGACTGAAGAAATAAGGAAAAATAATATGTAAAACAGAATCAAGTAAAGGTTATCCAAAAATGTAAATATGCCTAGCACTACAATCTCTAGTTCACAACTAACTAAAATTTGAAATAGAAACCTGTTTTTCATTGTGTATGCCCTACAGAAACATACAAGATGCCAAGAAAATAGATGGCATAATAATTTTGGTAGATTGGTGGACTTGCTCTACGGCTTTATTTCTTTCTGTGTTGACTTTGTCCTTTAAATTCCACAGATGGATAAATGGAGATAAATGGATAGATGGGGTTGGTTTCTTCTCTCATGTTTTTAGCAATGGGACTAGAGGGAATAGACTCAAGTTGCACCAGGGGAGATTCAGTTTGGATTTTAGGGAAAATTTTTTCTCCAAAAAAGTGGTTAGACACTGCAACAACCTGCCCAGAGAGGTGGTTGAGTCACCATCTGTGGAGGTGTTCAAGAAACATTTAGATGTTGTACTGAGGGACATGGTTTAGTGGGAAATACTCGTGATAGGGAGATGGTTGGACTGGATCTTGGAGGTCTTTTCAAACTTTCATGATTCTATGGTTCTGTGAAAGAAGCATGACTAAGAAAAAATTAAGGCAAAGATAATAACAGCCTTGAGTGACTCATGATTACATAAGTTGCTCTGAAAGTAATGCCTTCATTTATTTCCATGGAAATGAAAACAGATACAAAAAGCACAATAACACTGTTTGATAGAGCAAATTCTCACCTACTAAACACTATTTTCCCCTGTATCTATCACTATTAGTTGTCTCTAATTATCTCTAGGGATGAATGAGAGCCTCCATGCCACGTTCATAAAAATTTTCATAGCTATCTAGAACAAGGCTTGTCTTTTCACATTTACATTGCCAGTGCTGAAACACACCACTTATCACCATACTGTGCTAATATCCACTGTTTGATCTCCAGAAACATTCAGCAAGTTTTGATGGATGTCAGTTTTTTCTGCATGTAGGAATTCAAGGTCACACCTTTGCTTCATATGCACTTCTATGTCAGATGCTGTTTTGTCAGACTGCCCCTCAGTTGCCATCTGTCCCACAGCAATAAAATGTAACAGAATATTGGTGGGAAAGTTCAGCCTTTACTGCCATACTACCAATATTTTCTTCTGACATCATGGACCTACATCATAAAACAGGAGGCATTACTTTTGGAGTAGCCCTCATAGAATTTCATATTAGTTGAATTACTTTACAGTGATATCTAGCATGCAACAGGGTTTCAGTGTATGTAGGGTAGAAAGAAAGCAAAGTGATCGACCAGAAAATACAAGAGTAAGGCTGGTTATCTAGATGAGGAAATTAGGTGTGATACCTCTGGTAGATATTGTACGATTTTTACTAGGTAAACATTGCAGGTGTTTCCATTTAACTTTTGACAGTGAAGCTGCAGGTCTCATGCTATGTACAAGGATAACAGAACAAAAAACTAACCCTGCTTCAAAGAGCTTACAGTAAAGGGTAAGATAAATGGTTGAATACTCTCAGGGTACAGAGCCTCCACATCAGGAGGCAGTGAGACAGTATCGATCTGCTGGGTAAGCAGCAATCACATTTCATCAGTAGCCTAGTCATTATTGAGTTTCTAGTCATCATAGTAAAATAATGATTTGGTATTTGGCCATATACTCACAAAAACAAAACAAATTGTTCAGCTTCACTTTGCAAGACTGTCTTTTCTGTCTGGATGGAGATTTGTGAAGGTATGCAGATAGGAAAACTCACTATATTCTTTCTCAGACTGAATGAAATATAATGGCGTTTTAAGGACAATTCATATTCCTGAAACCATTGCTGCACAAAGCTTTTAACTATCATAAGACATCATTGCCATTGAATTAGTTTCCATAATCAACTGCTGTTATTTCTGTTTCTCATATCCCTTGTGCAAGTACAAACATGGATGCTGCTACACGGTGAACCTCAAAACAGATCCCAGTTTAAAATAATATGATAAGGAAAAAAAAAATGTTTTTGGCAGCTGAAGTTCTCCAACCAATTTGCTTATCATGCAACTACAAACATTTGTGCAGCTAAAGGAAAAGAAGTAGGTGACTCAGAAATGAAACTGTCTCCTCTGAGGAGTAGCATGAACTTCTGATAACTGAAAGTATCCCTGTGATTATGAAAGTAGAAAAGCTTTCTCCAGAAATATGATGAACAGTGGTTGCAGTATTACACCCTACCAAGTCTGGTGTATTGAGTTTATTGAGTATTTGTCATTTCCATGAAGTTTCATGACACAGTAGTGTCAGTAATTCATTAAACATTTTTAAGATATCCCCAAGAATTCAATGCATTTGTTATATTGTGTTTGCACCCTATTAAATGACATACAGAATGCTGTGCATAATTATGTTCATAAGAGAAAAGTATTAGGATAGGACAGCTGCTGAGGTTAGATTCAATTAAGTGCTTTTATAATAGCAAAGTGAAGTAAGAAGAGCTTAACTGGAAAAATCCAAGTCCTGGCATGTAGCTGTGTCCCTGTTCTGGTTGTTAAAAATGGCATATTATTCTGAAGGAATTTGAAAAACATACTGTGTCTCCTAGGTCTAGAGGCTGCCGTTGAGCGTAGCTATGGTCAACACGAATTTTTGTTCCTACTGCTGAAGAGGAACCTCTTTCTATTTTTCTAGACCCTTTCCTGAAGCTGCTTCGACAAGTAGTTTGTGCATGTATTCCATAGTTCTATCGCTTCTTTTAGTCTTGAATGCCTCGGAGAGAAATATCCTTGTTACTCTCAGCCTCCAAAGGTATGCCCATTGGGAGAAAAAGAGAAGGTAGGCTCTTGTGCCCTTTGCTGGTGAATCAAGACCACTCATCTGCAACTGAACATACAAGGCAGGTACACTCTCATCTCTGGTGCACCGCCACGTACCAGAGATCGTCAAATACATACCAAATACAGCCAGACAAAATAAGCTGCAGAAATCTTCTGATCTACATGTGAAGGTACATTTTATTTTATCCAGACATGCTTGGACAGTAACACATACAAATTTATCTTGAACAGTATGGCCAGGATAGATTTGTCCACTGTTTTCCACCACACCCTATATAAAGTATGAATCAAACAAAATCTGCAGCACTTTTTGCAAATAATTTCTCTCAATCTTCCCCTTTTCTTCCCCCTCCCATCCCAGCTGACACACAGCGACTATAGGGGGCAATACAACCTCATCATACAGCCTGTGTGTATCGACTTATTAATAGGTGGAAACTTTCAAGTCTTCAATTTCACTTCTTGCTTTTGAATAATTTGTATTTTAGTAGAGATAAACATAGTGGTGCTTGGGCTCAAAAAAAAAAAAAAGGGTTTTAAGTTCAAATCTGCTTTTACTAGTTAGACTTTATTTCATTTGTAAATGAAAATAATAAGTACTGATTTTATTTCATACTACTAATTGAAATTAAATTCTAAAATAAAACAAGACACAAGAAGCAAAAATAATTTTGAAATTCATTTGACATTGATCACTAAGCAGAACTGCTCCAAGTCTGTATGTATCGCACATTTGTGTAATTCAATCTATAGGTCTGTCAATATTTCTGATGCAGTTTAATTTCTTCATATCGGTTTCTTTCTGACATAATGCATGCGTTAGATGTCACACCAATTCAGAACGCTTAAATGGTACTCTTATATTTTCCAAGATCATATGAAAAAAAGTGTTTATATATTAGAAATCCAAAATGAAAAGGTAATTGCTACAATAAAAATATTTGTATATTAATTTGGTTGCTTTTTTCTTTCATTGATTGAAGTGCACTTAACAGTAAGCAAGTGAAGAATGATAACAATGATAATTTCCATATATTATTCAACAGTATATATTTGTGTACTTGACTTTTACTTCCTCAACCTTTCTGTTCTTAGTAAAGGAGTAGTTTGAACATGCAGAGCTGAACTTCTGTTAACCTGAAAAGAAAAGCTGTTGTTGCAGACTACTTTCTATTATTTTAACTTTGTTTCATTACATTTTTTGACAGTTAACGTTTACTAGAATTTCCCTGAAGCAAAAATGATTTAATATTAAACACATGCATTAAAACATGTTCTATTTTAATTTGTTAAAGCCAATAGAAATATAATTTAGGCAGAAATCTATGCTTAGCAGCACAGCACATAGAGCGTCCAAACACAGATGAAACTGGAAATGTTATTTGAAGGGAAAACAAAGCCAGTAGTAATCTACCTTCTTACTTACAGTTAAGACTATGTGATAATTTTGTAATGAAATTCAAACCTAGCTGAAGCTAATGTAATGTGAGTTTTTGTTGTGGAAGCATGGCATAGTTTGAAATCTATGCCTTCATGCTTGGGAGCTTTATATGACTTGCAATCAAAATCAGTTTTCAGATGAAGTTCCTTTTCAATTTTCTCATCCATTCAAATTCAGACCTGAGTATTAAAGACTCAAATTCCAAAGGAAAGTCCATCGACTTCACCGAATGCTGAAATTCAGAGTTTCTAATCCTCTAGTGTGAGCATTTAAGGTTTACTCAACAGCTTGCTGACCTTTGCTTAGCCACGTACACATTTCAGTGGGAATTTTCAATGCTTTTTCACTAAAAATCGTGTTCAACAATATTTCCTAATCATTAAGACCTGTGTACTTTAAACAGAGATGAAGAATACTCCTACAATCCCAGAATACAAAAACTATACCTTTTCACATAAGCACATCCTTTTTCTCTGCCAGATTATTGTGAAAGCTGGTTTTAACAGCTCCTGGTGTTAGATATTGCTAGTGTGTCTGACTGGTTATTAATGGATGGTGGAAGGATTTGATTCTCCCTTCCTACTTTTTCTCCAGGAAGTGAGGATAGCAAATAATTCATTGAGGTTGATGGGCCACATCTATTCACTAAAATAAAAACCCAAAGCCACAAAAGCTGCCAACTAGATTTAATAACTTTGGAATGAATAGTTGCTCAGCTGAGAAAGTGTAGGGGCAAAATAATTAAAAAGAAAAAATATCAATTTAAAACCCATAGTTAACCATGATTAAAATTCACCACAGAATAAAGATTTTGATAGAGTTGAATAGACTTTTTTACCTTGTTCCTTCTTCTAGATGGCAAGTGAAGCTCAAAACACAAATTGAAGATGTCTTATTTTCAGATGAGGCTGTTATTTTTCTGCATAGTGTCTGGTATGATGCTATGTTTTGATTGAAAAACGATGCTGATAACACACTGATGTTTCCAGCTGTTGCTGAGCAGTGTTGTGCAGAGCCAAAGATACTTCAGTTTTCTCTGCTTTTGCCAACAAAGGGGCCTGGAGGAACACAAGGATCTGGGATGGGAAAGAGCCAGGACAGCTGACCTAAACTGGCCAAAGGGATATTCCATACCATATGACAGCACGTGGAAGGAAAGTTTGAAAAAGGGGGGAGTTCTGGGGTTTTCTTCCACTGCTCAGAGACTAGCATCAGTCAGTGGGTGGTGAGCATTTGCTTGTGTATCTCTTGTTACGTATATATATATCATTATAATTGTTGTAACTCTTATCTTTTTATCCCTCTCCCTTTTCTCTAATTTAGTAAACTTTTTATCTCAACCCATGAGTTCTACTTTGTATTTTTTTTCCCCATTCTCTCCCTCATCCTACTGGGAAGTGGAGGGGAGTGTGTGAATGACTGTGTGGTACTTCGGTACCTACCAGATCAAACCACAACAGACAAGTAGCACTTGCAAAGGCAGTAGTCTTTTATGTGAGAAGTACTGAGTAATTTGATAAACTCATGTAAAAATGGAAAATCATCAGATGTAACAGCTACCAGAATGAAATATGAACCGAAGGAAGCACTTGTTAGAAGATGTGATATAGACCAGTGGTGGTTGGAAAAATTCTAATATGATGACTGCTTTAAGACAGGCCCAAAAACAGAATTGGGAATTAAGCCCAGTGAACTGCACTTTTTTTCTGGGGAAACAGATTAAGAATATAATTAAGGATAGAATATCTCAGCAAATGGATAAGTATAAGCTAAAAGGGTCAAAGCTTCACAACATCAATAAAGGGAAATCATGTTCCCCTAACCTGCTGAAGTGCTTTGAAAAAGTTAATAAAATAGTAGATAAAGTTGACCTATGAACATAGTTTATTTGTATTTTCAAAAAACCCTCAGTAAAGCTCTTCATAAAAGACTACTAATGGAAAAAAAAAAACAAAAAAACTATGAAGTAAGGGTCAAAATCTCAGAGTGGATTAAAAACTGAATAAATGATGGCAAAAAATGTGCATGGAAATTCTTACTAAGGACTGTAAAGAGGTTAGTAGTAGGACGCTCTAGAAGTTCAAATTGGAACCAATGTTATTTAACATAATTTTTAATGATTTGCACATTGTGTGCTAAAATATACACTAAATACTGGCTAGCCAAAGGACAGTGAAACCAGGGGAGATTGGTTAAACTGACACCAGGTACATTTTGGATCAGCATAAATTTTGGCAACCAATTTATGTGTTATTTTTTTTGACTCCATCATGGTATTACATGGCAGGTTCTTTTAGTGGGAATAATTTTCCTGCAAGTCTCCAGTAGGTACCTCTACAGCACCTGTATGAAATTATTTCCGTTCTCTAGTTGTAGGAAAAAGAGAGTTGCATGAGAATGAAGAATTCCCATCTGCCATTTCATTGAACATTTTCCACAGACTAACAAAAATGCATGGCTAGAATAAGTTGTTTTTTTCCCCCAGGAAATACTCCTTCATAAACAGGCACAGGGAACAGTTTTGGTTCTTGCTGGAGCTTTTCTGAGGTACTGGCACTGAGGAAAGCACTGGCATTACAGTCTATGATAGTCTGCAGCCCAGAAGACTGTAACCCACCATTACTTTTCTTCTCCAGAAGATCTTGCCAGCTAATTCTCAGCATTCTCAATCTTACCTTCTCCTCATGAAGTGTCTGTAGAAGACACTTTTTGCATTTGATTTTGCATCTCTTTAAGGTACTGACGTCCCTGCTGACTGGAGACTACTCTTAAACTGGATCAGGAACTTTTGCCTGATCAAGTTCATTCTTAAATGACTAAGCTGTTGGGGTTTATGGCTTTTTTCTTTTTTGTTTTTGTTTTTGTTTGTTTGTTTTTGTTTTAACTGTCTTACACTGTAGGAATAATTAAAACATTTTCCACTGTAGGAATAAAGTAGCATGTGGTGATACCATGACCTTATAGAATCACAGAAAAGAATCACAGAATCATTAGGGTTGGAAGACCTTTGAGATCATCCAGTCCAACCATTCAGCTGCCACCAATATTCCCCACTACAACATGTCCCTAAGTACTGCATCTACCCTTTCCTTAAATGCCTTCAGAGACTGTGATTCCACCACTTCCCTAGGAATATACTAAGCACATTGTATGCCATATATGGGAGATAATTCATGCTATTCTGCAGTTGTCATATCCACTCTGTTGAAACTGAAGTCCATTCAAATTTTTTTAATGACAAAAAAAAAAAAAAAAAAAAAAAGAGCTAACAGAGGATGTCTCCTACAGATCTCTCAGATGTGGCTCTATCTAGCTTTAGAAGAGAATCTTTCATGTTTCTATAATTCTTAGTGAAAATAATCTATTTTACCACTTATATTGAGGAAAAAATGCAATCTCTATGAGATACAACATTTTGGACTATGAATAAAGACAGTAGGAATAAAAAGGATGATTTCCTGGCAAAATAAATGTGTGCACACTAAAATACCATTTATCTTGATCAATAACTCATGCTTTTAATTTTTGTGGAAAATATTAGTAGAGTTCTTTAAACAAAAAATAAATAATGTCTTTTTTTTCTCTTTTGTTGTTGCAGCCCTGTTTGTATTTACATCCAGTCATTTATTGCCCATTAAAGAAGTAATGCTATGTTAATGTAAGGGAAAAAATCAATGCTACTCAGATCAGTAGCTGTGGGGAAACAGTGCAGCAGCTGGTTTGCAAACAGCAAGCCCACATAGATCAATGAAATTACAAGCTAAATCTGCTGATGCTCACAAACTGCTCCAGCATTGTGATGTCTAACCTTTCTCAAGTTCAAGATCTCTGGTAAGCCAGCAATAGCTAAATGGAGGGAAAAAAAAAAGAAAAAAGACAAAAGAAAAAAGCATGCAAGAAAGAAAGAAAGAACATTACAGTCTAGTGGAAAATTTTAGCATGATATGTGATATTCCACTTATGAAGTCTTCAGTATAACTGCACATTTGTAGCAGGCATAAAAGCCACTGTAATCTCCCAGTGAGCAAAGCTGAGCTCTACACACTCAGGAGATTTTCTTCCTTAAGAATATTCATATTTGTCACATATTACCTTAAAATGTAACGCTGGAGGGCTAAAGATCATCTTAGTAATGTGGTTTTTAATGTGAATTCCAGAAAATAATCTATCAATGAGCAGTAACAGTTCCGTGGTGTGCAATGTCTATTTTATGGTGTGGTTGTAACCTTTAAAATGGTTTGAAATTTGTTAACTTCTAAATTAAACATATAAAATATTTGACTTGTTGAATGCAAGATTCATTTAAATATTTGCTGCTTACTTGCTATTTATGAAGTAAGAAAAGGGTCTCCTTTACCCCAAGGGAAACAAAACCAAGATTTATTAGTATCATGTAAATAGCATACCTTTTAAATGATTATTTTCAGTGTAGTCTTCACCCTATTTTTCCCCCTTTTTTTAAGCACAGCAGTACTTTTCAGGTTTTAATCAGCAAGAAGATAAGGATAAACAGAAGACTGCTGTGAAATAGAATATGCTTTAAAAAGTGAATATGTTCCTTCTAAAAGAAGAAAAAAAGTAATCTTATATTTCCTTTGAATATTGACATAAGTATTTTTAGATGGAAAATAATTACTCAGCAAATACATAATTCTGATTGTCTGTGAATGTCCAGTTGTTTCAGATACTAATTGAATATCACAATTTCATTCTCTTTTACTGAATGGCTTTTGCACATTGTAAAGTAAAAAACACTGAGAAGTTGGATATATTTCCTTGGTCTTCCAGCAAGGCTATGGCAGAATAGAAAACGGAAGTCAGATCCTTATTAACTATATTCTGCTGTTGAATTCTGCTGTTGAATTATTTTACAAACTAAGAACATTCAAAATATTAGAGAATGTTCAAGATTATTTCTTGTACTGCCAGCTGTTTCTTCTGGAAGGTCCATTTTGGAATTTGACTTGAGTTACTTGTATAACCTTCTCAGGTATCTAATAATGAAAAGAATGACAGGAAGTTTCCATTAGATTTCTTTTTGTTTTTTCCTTATAGTCTTTCCCAAATACAGCATGTTTCCTTTCACTACTGATCTTTATGTTGATTTGTTTCTTTACAGTGCTGCTCATCAATGCTGATGACAAGATATTTGATACGGACGAAATACTGATTGTGTGATAGCTGTGATAGTTATTAACAAGGAGAAAGTTGTCTGTGTACAATAATGTTGCTGTTGGTGAGTGAATATTGATGAAAATCTCTCCTTTGACTGCACTTGTTGGCAAAGAATGAAAGAGAAGTTCAACAAAGGTTAGGAATTGCTGCTTCTAACTTTGACCCAAAATCAAAAATGACTGTGAGAAAGCACCAGGATTTTTTCACACCTTCTTATGTCAAATACATGGGTGTGCTCACATTCAAGATAGGGTTTCTGAGCACTATCTGTTCAGACTCTTTGTCTTCAGAGTAAGGTATTTTTCTCTATTTGGACCTCAATGAAAATTATTTTGTCTGAGCTAAAGAGAAGAGTCTATTGATATCAGCATGACTGGGATTTCACTAAAGGTCATTTTTGAAGCAAAATATGAATTGTGATGATGAATTTGGGGTTCATCAGATATAGATGAACAAATTCCTACAAGAAAATCTGTTTCTATGAAGTAACTGAGATGATACAAGTATGATATGAGCCCATTTTGTGCCTAACTCAGGTTTGCTTTGTCCACCTCACAAGCAATACCAGTAGTGGCTTTGTTTTTCTTGTTTCATGCGTATTAGTCTGGAAATCAAAGTGTGCGTGTTGTAGATCATAAAGGCGTGTATTGTTGTGGAAAAACAGAAGGTATTGTTGTAGGAATGAAATTGCATTGTTCAGAATTTTCTTATTGTAACAAAAGCACTGCCATGCATGGAGATTTCCAGCAATAATTCCTCTTGACTGCAATAAGTACCTACTTTTGAGGAAGAGAAAGCTGATGAGCAGCAGGCTTCCCTGCTGCTAAGTTCATCTAACAGCCCTCTCCTGAGCTGTATGCTTTACAGACCAATAGGAACTTTATAAATTGACCAGTTGTTCTTCTCTTCAGTCTAGCTCAGATTGTGAAACTTTTATGTTGGTCTGAAAAATCAGTTGAAGTTAAGTCACCAAGCAGCATCAAATGTGAGTGTTATTTAGCTACATTATCACACTTGCCATGGTAATATACATAATTATATAGAGATTTGTAACTTTAGTTATGTTTAATCACCCTAAATGTAAAGATCCTAAATGTTCTGTAGTTTGACCTTATGCCTTCATCTGCATAACGCTGTAGGAGTCTGTCTCTATAAAAAGTAAATCAAAATCTTGAAATAAAGCATCCTGAAATATCTCAGAGCTTTAAAACTGGGCTCAGACCAAATCTGAATTTTGAGGTTTTGGTTTCTCTCTTGATCATCATTGCTAATGGAGCTCTAAATGTGA
Organism: Meleagris gallopavo; assembly: GCF_905368555.1. Taxonomy (NCBI): domain Eukaryota; kingdom Metazoa; phylum Chordata; class Aves; order Galliformes; family Phasianidae; genus Meleagris; species Meleagris gallopavo. The sequence continues at coordinate 71,386,554 of NC_139405.1, read as the reverse complement.
AGTGAGAAATTTAGATCTAAGTTTTATTAAACAACAACAACAAAAACCAAAAAACCCCCCAGGTTTTCCTTTGACAAATAGAAATATGTTTGGAGTATACTTTTCTCCAGTCTCTCTTATTGTCAGCAGCGTGTATGTGCTAAATCAGAACTAAGTGCTATGACAAAAGCTGTACTTTTAGTACATGAGAACACTGCCAGAAAGTACAAGGAGATACCATGAAAAATGCAGTTTTGATGAGGCAGCTAGGCCTCTAACCTCAAAATATGTATGAACTGGATGCTCATTTGGAAAGAGCAAAATGTTTCGCATCCACCCATTGACTGCATGAAAGATAAATAATTCTTGAGAGATAGATACGTAAAACTTATATAATGTCCATGGAAGATACGTGTGGGGATATTAAACGTGTTTGTGTAAGATATACAATATTTTATTTTAATTAAATGTCTGTCATGACTTATATGCACCCAGAATGATATCACTAAAAATGTAGGCAAGACTTTCCTGATTTTAAAGCCCAAATGTAATGCTTTCCTGAACACTACAGAACATATTTCTGTTCTTGACGTATGCCAAATGCGTGACTAAAGGCTTCTTGGCCCTTTTGTTATCTCCTTCTTATACTCACATAGTTTCCCATCACTGGCAAAAATATTTCATAGTCCTCTTAATTCCCCTGGTGAGGGGAGAGGATGGTCTCATGCCTGGTGTACAGCTAGGACACTGAGATAACTTCTCCAACTGCTTTCATTTAAAAGATTCTTCTGAAGTTTCGTATTGGCGTTATATGCCATGATGAGGCCTATTTCCACTAAAGTGTGACTCTTTTCTCTTTACTTCACTGCTGGTGAAGAGCACTCAGAAGTACTTTTCTGTTATTTTCACCAGAGTAATTTTAGTGTCCATAATGGCTGATCTTGCAGGCACCTTCGTTTCCTGAGTATGCTTTTCCACTTACGCAGAGCTGGGTTTCCATTCTGCTTCTCTGTCAATATTCTGTATTTCAAGTCATCGGTTTCAGCTGATGGTGTCTCAGCAATCTTGATCCCATGGTGATAGGGAAAAACATTACAGAAAAGGACAGCACTGTCCTCCCTATCATCAGCAAAGTTCTGTTCTGAAGCAAGGCTAATTTGCGCTGAGAGAAATTCAGATGTAGATAAACAGAAGAATGTAAAATCATTGCCTACCAAATGCTGAAAATATCTAAAAAATATTGCAAGAGGTGTGTGATGTGTTAAATATGTGCTGTATATTTATAGGAGTAGGGCTTGTTTCTGTGTCTCTCTCTGTGCACAGCCTGTCTCCCAGAAGCTGGAAATTAATGTGTTGGATGGGCTGTCTTTGACATTCATTTTCATCATTCCAATGTTTTGTACTCCAAACCAACTTTCTGATAATGAAGTTCACGCTAGAAGGACATAGTGGACTTTTATACATTAGATTCTCTAATTTGTGTGCAGAATTAGTACTCCCTACCTTACGCTTATTGTAGTAGCAATGACAGATTTGCAATGGTTAGTGGTCTTGTCAGCATTTCAGCTACGAATCTAAGTATTTTAGGGCTTAAAATTCAACTATTGCATTTTAGTAGTGGTGCTATTTGGTACATATTTAGTCAGCAAGATTTTTTTTTTTTTTTACCAATTTTACATTTAAATTAGTTTAGCAGTTTGATTTTTCATTGCAGCTATACCAAAAATAGGAGAAAAAAAGTTGGTAAATGAGAAACAGATAAGTTTACAGAGCATTTTTTCAGAGCTTGAACACTGAAAGTGTATTAAGTGATCCTTCATTTTGCCAGTTTGTGTGCTTGATGTGTTTTATTCTATTAATATAGGCACTTATTCTTGATGAGAGCAGCTACCCTCTAGTGGGATTTTGGTGGCTCAGTAATGACAAGCTCACTTTCAACCATTCCCCTATTACTGACACTTCTGTGCTCTCTTGATGATGAGCAGAAATTGGCATGTTTAGGTTTCCAATCTGCCCAGCTCTCTGCACCTCAAATTATGAAATTTTGCCTCAATACACAGCATTGGGCTACACATAACTGGGTAACCTCCAGCATCTGCCTCAGTCTTCAGCACTACTTTTTCCTGACTTTGTCTTAACCTTCAAAAACATTAAAAGCCACTCATCCCCAACACTGTAGACAGAACAACTTCACCTTCATTTGACCTTCAGCACTATCTCCTATTTCTCACAGAGGATTTCATGGATTTTTTCAGTGTTGTCATTATTTCTGCTCAAGGTACATTATGAGCTGCTGCCTGTTATTTGGGCTGTGGAATGGTAAGGGATTCCGTGTAGGGCAGCTGGCCAAGTCAGGGCTCCAGGCAAGAAGCCAAGGCCTCTTCTTTCTAGTGTTGTCACTTTCTTTCCTCTCTGGTACAAGGTCTTCCTTCCTCAAACTGATACAGAAAGACTATTAGAAAATTAATCATACCTCAGGTGTCTTGGGGAATATACTTGATTTCCCAGTTACTAATGTGTGAAAATCTTACACTGGAATGGTGCCATATGTCAACCTGTGACAATATCAGGAAAACATTGACAGTGTTTCATTAATGAAATGTTGTGCTTGAATGACCTGTAAGCTGAAAATCCAGGCTACGTAAATTTAAAATGGCATCTCAGATATCGTTTGATCTAGGATTCCTGCAACACCAAGTATGTTGTCTTTGTGGTCAGCAATAAAAAAGTGTTATTGTCTGGAATGCTTGCCCAAAGCCTTAAACTAGGGAACCTCTCACATTGGTATGCTAATAAGGGGGAACTTTCTCACTTCATAATGTCATTCTTTTTCTCTTTCATGTCTCAAACTGGGTTCCCAGTGGGATCTCCTTAAATATACTGGGTCTACGATTCATGTTGCCAAGTTTAAAATTATCACTGTGAATTTCTCCACTGATTGTGTCATGTGTGCCTTTACACTAAATTCATGGCAGAGTAAGCATTATAATCTAAAAACTATGATTAAAAAAGTTATGTTTTCCAAAGACTGCTACTGACAATCTCTACCTGCGTGTTTTCAAAAGGATGAAAAGGAGAAGACATAAGAAGCCAGCATAAGAAGTTCAAATTAAGCAACACAGCAGAAATATTAATTATGAAAGGTTAATTGGGTTGGGGCGGGTTGGTGGAAAATGCTCTAATCCTCTGTGTTGCCATGTGGTGCTATAGTCCTTGATCATTCTCAGGGCCAGGAAAAGAAGAGGCTGGAAATTACAATACATAGCAGGAATGACAATGTAATCAGCTCTTAAATTCTCAGTATTTTCCAAATTTCCAAAGTGAGCAAGTGTGCTTCGGCAGCTTGCTTCATAAAGAGGAAGAAAGAGAGTATAAACAACACCATAATCACCCAGAGTGTGTCAGTTCTGTCTTATTCAGTAAATCCCCATGGCTGGCCCAGCAAGGTAGCCAGGATGGTGAAATCATTAACACAGCCCTCAAGCAAAGGCTTTGTTTCTAATTTTTTTGGCTTTTCTTTTGAAATCTATTTCCCTTATTTGCAACTCTACATGTTTCAACTTTAATAAAACAAAACAATCTCATTCTATGATCTTCTCCTTTTATTTCTTAGTGATCTGATAAACTTGAAGATTTATGTTCCTTAAGCAACAGCAAACAGTATCAGAGTATGCACAATTATTTGTGAAATTCTGTCTCCACACAGATTTTGGATTCACAGTAATGTAGTGTGTCTTCCTCCAGTACACTACAAAATTCTGTTTGTTGAAAGGAAAAAATCAGTGTTTGAGTTTTCTAAACAACCACCTCTCTACAAATATTAGCAAGCAACATGAAGACAGTATGAAGCACATAATCTTCGTAATCTGTCACTGAAATTCAAATCTGAGTTAAAAACTGTTTAATCCACCAGCTGTAAAATTACATTATAAATTGTAGTGAACATAACAAAAGGTGATGATTTCTGAATTGCAGGCCTTTATAAGAAGGAATTAACCTTCTAAGAAAGCCTCCAGTTTTCTGTCAAAACATTTTAGCAGTTTTATCTAAATCAGTGCGTATGAATCAATATGGTCAAGTTTTTATGTAAAAGTCTTAATATTCTTCATTTTCTTAGATGCATTTTTATGTGTGTGTGTGTGTTAGGATTTTTAAAACACAAAGGGTCCTCTGTCACCTCTCTGTAGTGCTAACGCATAGCTTTTTTCAGTATCTTTTGGTGGTCCAGTCTGGATAGCAAGGCATTTTGCATCATGGCTAGAAAGCCAGTGGTGAAATATGTCATGCACCTTTTTTTTTCTGGGCAGCTGATATTTACAGAAATGGTGGGCTGTAAAATGATACTTCACAGCACAGAATAATATAAAGTGTTGGTTCTCAATTACCCTATATTAAAAAAAAGCATATTCCCAAACTTAACAGCCAGATTAAGACTAACAATTTATCAGGAACCTGACCACAGGAGCACATGAACTGTCCTGCCATATCTCAATATACACTGGGAATTAAGCAGAGGGTGACAATTTAACTTGAAGTTTGTTTTCCTTTCCCCCTGCCAAATTTGTTAAGTTTCTCTTAACCCTTCAGTGCTGCCAACTGGTGTTTTGTCAGCTACAGTTTTAGGAGAATGTCAGCACATTCTTAACACATTCTTGATGATTTTGGTTGCCATGGATAAGTATATTTCTTTGATTATTTTTTTTCTGGTACATTGTGTATTAATAAGCACATCACTTTACGCTGTTATACATGTTTAATTTCCACGGCTTATTCATTACATTTATCTTCAGTAGAACAAGTATTCTAGTGTGTGGTGCTACTTTAAGGACTGTCAAACTTCTGCCAACCTTTAAAGGTCAAAGCCAACTGTGACACCTACAGTTCAAATGTAATTAGTTGAAGATTTACTAGGATTTTATGCCAATCTCCCAGTAGCTTAGGAGTGACATAGTATCTAACCTTTTGGGATCCCAAGAGAAGTTCAGGTGGATGTGGGAATAAACAGTAAAATACACTAGGTAGCTTGCCTTACCTTTTAACATGTCATCAGTCTCACACTCTGCAAGGAGCAAGAGTGCATTCAGTATTTTTCTTTAAACAAGTAACCCACCAGCCTCTGAAATGGTCATCTAGTAGGAAGCTGATGTAATTATTTAAAGCTTAGCTCATTTTGTATGTTCTTGGATCATTAAATTGAAGGACTTGTACAATCGTGATTTTTAATGAAGCATGTTTGAATAATTATGCTAATTTACAAAGCACTAGAATCAAATCAAGTGATCAAAGTTTTCATGATTATTATCATGCATTTGGAGCCTGCCCCATCACTGATTTCTGGGTAGGCTCTAGTCTTGGCTGCTTTTTTTTCTTGCCATTTGTTTAGAAATTGCCAATAATCAATGCAAAACATTTTTTAAAAATTGCACTATAAAAGAAACACATTTTGCTTTATGTCTCCATAGTGAACTTTGTATGAGTTTGAAGGTAATACACCTCCAGCAGATACCAGCCTAAATACAGTTTACAATCAATACTGTATTCTGCTTTGACAGAAAGCTGAATTTTTATCTGTTAAATGTGTGAGCTTGGGGCAGCTCCATGTCTGAAGTGGTTTAAATCTGAAATGTGATGTGCTGCAACGAAAGTTGATTGACATCTTTGTTTATTGAAAAGTATTACATGAACAACAAAACATGGGCAGATACAGAACACTCTATTGCAAAGTGCAGCTGTGTTATTTTTCAATTCTATGTGTTCTGCCCCTTTGATGCCTGTCTGATGTAATAAAACCGCAGGATATAAACCAAACAAGAATCTTCTTTGATTCAACAGTCAAAAATTTGGACAAGGGTGAAATATGGATATTCATATTAGTTTCAAGAGTGATGAATTTCTTTCAAAAAACAGTTGCTTTTTCAGTTTAATGTTTCTGAATTTGAAATAAATTAGGATACATTTAATAAGCAAATTGTCTGAAGTTACTTGAAATATTTTTCAATATATACTGGAAGAGAGGAGAAAAGAACAGTGATGACTAATCTTAAAGCATTAAACATGCGGAATAGAGAATTAAGTTACATTTAAATTTCATGTTAGAATAATTATGCTGTTCCCTGACATTTTCCCATGTTTTATTAAATCTTTATTATGTCAAGGTAAATAGAGGTTAATTCTGCTGTTGCCTCTCCCAATAAATTATTATCTTTAGTCTTGCATTGATAAAATAGTAGCAAATTGCACAACGGGGGTAATCATTATAAACTAATTTAAACCATATTAAAATTTTTTAAAAGTATGTTGTCATTCAAAATAGAAAAACATGAAGTATAATATAACTTAGAGAAAGTAGTGTGTTTTTCTCTTTAATAAATTTGGGTATACATTTCTTCAATGTATTAACTTTTTGGCAATAAGTCAATAATTGGAGGGCTGCTCTGAAAGTAATGCCTCCTATTTTATTATGTTGAACCATAATGTTAGAGACAGATGTTTGATGATATGGCAGTAGATTCTGAACTGTCCCACCAAAATTATGTTACATTTTATTGCTCTGTGACAGATGGCAGCAGAGGGCCAGTATGACAAAATGGTGTCTGATATGGAAATGTGTATGAAACAAAGGTGTGTCATTGAATTCCTCCATGCAGAAAAAATTGCACCCACTGACATTCATTGATGCTTGCTGAATGTTTCTGGAGACCTGTCGTGGTTTTACAATTTTCATTATCAATATTCTATAACATCATGTAGTGCACTGGGAGTTAAAGAGTTAATGCTGCAGTTTCATGGGTTGTTGATTTTTGACTCATATTCATCTTGACCCTCTAGATTCTCTTCTGCAAAGATTCTGTTGCCTGCAGCTTTCCTCCCCAGGTTCAGGACTTTGTAATTTCTTGAATGTCTTGTAGTATTTATTGGCATATTTCTCCAGCCTGTTCAGTTTCCTATGAATGGCAGTAAAGCCATCTTGTTTATCAACCATTCCTCTGTGCTTTCTAACTGCTGAAGGTGCACCGTTTACCATCATACAGTTATTAAGGAGGGAATACACAGTTGGCTGTTTCCAGCTGAATTTTGCTCTGTTGCAGGTTGCTGTTTACAACCCTATGAGACCAACTGCTCAGTCAGTTTTCTGTACACCTCACAGTCCACTTACCTTGTCCATACTTCATCAGTTTGTCAGTTTACTGTGTAATGGGAAACAGCATCAAAATCTTTGCTGAAGTCAAGATAAATAAGATTCACTTCATATACCAAATCAGTCATCTCATTGTAGAAAGCAATCAGGTTGGTCAGATAAGAGTTCCCTTCTGTAAATCCAGGCTGACTACTTGCAGTTACTGTCCAGTCCTTCAAATGATTGGAAATGATTTAAATGATTATTTGCCCTGTCATCTCTCCAGGGATTGAGGTGAGACTGACTGGCTAATAGTTCAGTAGCCCATTTCCTTCTCCTTCTCTTTCTTGAAGAGAAGAGTGAAAATTATTTTCTTCCAGTTCTCAGAAAACTCCTGTAATTGCCACTGCACTATCTGATAGAGCAGATTCTCAGCTATAAAACACATATATGTTTTTTTCAACGTAATCACCAGTATTAGCTAAATGTTTTCATCAGCCAAGAGTCTTCATGCCATGCTCATTAAAATCTGCACCAGTGGAGATTATCCAATGTTACATAGCTGCTATGAAAACACTGTTGCTAGGAAAATGTTGCCCATGTAGTCCATCTGTCATCAGTCCAAAAGGTGGAAGTCAGAAGGCACCATATCCCAAACAGTAATGGTTGGTGTGGTAAGACAGCCCAGCCAAGATTGACAGTGTGTTGCATGGTCTTCAAACTGGTATGGAGCCTGGCATTATTGTCTTGCAAGAGAAAAGTTGTCTTCTTCTCTGGCTTGACTCTGGAAGTATGAGCCTTCAGCTTAGCCAGTGCTGTAATGTAGTGATCAGAGTTGATGGTTTTTTTGGGTTCCAGGAAACCCAGAAGAATCACACCTTTCCCTTTCCAAAAGACAGTGCACATCTCTTTACCTACTGAGGGCTCTATTTTGAACTTTTTCTTCAATGGGAAATTCACATGTCACTGCTCCATGGACTGCCATTTTCACTCCAACTTGTAGTCGTGATACCGTGTCTCATCGCTGGTAATGATGCAGTCTGAGCAAGTGTCATCTTCAGCCTTGTGTTGGCTCAGAAGGCCCTGAAAGACCTGTGCACAATGTTCTTTCTGTTCTTGTTTGTGCAATTGTGGGACACAGCTGATGCAAAATTTGCAATTTTCCAACATTGCCATCATTATTCCCAACATGTTGAAGTCCATATTCAGCTCTGTACACCTTTTCCCTAGTTGCAATGTGTGACTTTGCGAGAATGAGATTACTGAGATGTTCTTCATTTAGTGATGTGACGCATGGCTGTCAGAGTGTGGCTAGTCCACTATGCCACTGACACCTCACCTTACACACACCACGCACTGCCTCAGTATGCTCACATCTGCTGTTTGGTCTCCACATATTCAGCTGGCATTAATGAATGTCAACAGGTGCAATTTTTTCATCATGGAGGAATTTACTTTCACCACTGTACTTCATATGCTCTTCCATGTTAGATGCTATTTTGTCAGACTGCCCCTCTGCTGCCGTCTGTTGCACAGCAATGACATCTAATGTAATGTTGATGGGAAGGTTCGGTCTCCAACGTAACTCATCACCCATGGTTAGTCAGACCTTCATAGATCCTTGCAGGGGAACTCCCTCTAGTTGCCATCCTGTCCTGTTCCTCTGAAGGACCCATATGCACTTAGTGTAGCACTGCAGTTGTGCAAGCTATCCTACATTCTTGAACCTAGTAAGAGCCTACCCTCACAAGTGCAGGCAGATTTCTAATTCCTCCTCTTTGTTCCCTATTCTGGATGCACTAGTCCTTGTTAAGGTGCATATTATTGTGGAATCTTCCAAAACCCTTCATTTTTTTTAATTGTCAGCAAAAAGAGATTTCCTAAGCCAGAAAAACACTCGTCTGTGCGTGCAGTCTGAACAGGTTTTTTTCCCCTTGTTCAACTTAAAGAAATAACATGCCTTTATTACATTTCAAATGGCATGCTATAGTTGTTAGTTTATGTAACTATAATTTTATGTATTTATTTATTTTTTTACAAGCTTTAATCTTTGTTTTCATCAATCCACAAAATTCCCCATTGAGTTTTGTCAGGTTTGCATAACAAATCACTCCTCACATTACCCCTGCATATTGCCTATCCATTTTGCTAGCTTATGTGTATGCTGTAAAGTCCTTCTCAGACCTGCAAGTAAGTTAATGCTCAGTTACATTTTGTCATGAACTCTATTTCATTATCTGAAGTGTCCATAAAGTTATTATTTTAAAAGCATGAATGTCAATAGATCTGTAAAAGACTGTTACCAAGCAGCTTCTCCGCTGTTAGGAAAGAGCTCATTTTGAAAGTGCACCTAAGAACTGTGCAGAGTGGGGTAATTCCTTACTTGCATACTAGTACATAAATATGATCAGACTACCAGAGAAGATTTACTATTGCACCCAGGAATAATTTTCCAGTGTTTATTCCAATACTTGTTTTTAAGATAAACCTTGACTGAAAAGCATCCAGGTAGCTATCCAAAATGGCTTGATTGGACTTTGAAAGATGTCCAGTGTATCAAATTTCAAAATAAATTGTTTTTTGAAATAGTAAAATTGGGTTTAAATTTTTTGAATCATTGCTAGGCTACTTTGAATGGTTACAGGGTGGTTACATGCAGTCTTAATTACATATATCATTAGACATGTACATTCTTTGCAATAAGGCTGGAAGTATATGAAATTTATTAGACATTCTCAGGCTTGAAATACAGATATTGCATATTGAAACATTCTCTAATCATAGCTTATTTTCCTGAAATTTATTGTTGCAATGCATGAACTCCTACCATTATATTGAACTGTGCTACAGTATTTAAAGACAAAAACAAGTGTGCAGTGGACATAAAGCCTTTCAAAAGAAGTTGTTTGAAGCTTATTATGTTTGCTCTAGCTTCTGTTTGGAATACAGGAACTGCTTATACCTAAAATTCAAATGCAAGCCCCTGAAGTCTGAATCAACTGAAAAAGAAAATATTTCTATAAATCTCCAATATGCTGTTTATATGGTCTCACTCTTCTCTTTGTCTGGGGCGGCTGTGGGATGACCTGAAGCAAGATTTTACTCCTTGGACCTTTTTTTTGGGTGGAAGGGGGGTGGAGGGGGTGGGAGGGGCGAGGAGCCATTTCCCTCAGTGTTTTACAAGCTCTGGTGCCAGAGAGGTGGCACATAAAGTCTCAGGAAGTACTGAAAGCCTTTTTTAAAGTGGAAATATTCAAAGCATGCAGAGTCTCTAAGCGTCTGTTCCAGGGACATATTAATGCATTTGAAAAGATATTAAAGCTTAACACAGGGAAAAAAAAAGTCCTAGTGGCAAGATGTAAAACTGCTTAACAGAATTACATCCAGAACTTTGTCTATTTTATCTGAAAAAATAAATCATCTTACAGTTGCTCATACTAAAGCTGCATGTTGGTTTGGGAGCTTTTAGACTCTTGGACAGGTTTCATTTTTCTGGTTCACATAAGCTGTGTGTGCATTTGTGCAGTGGCTGAACCTCAGATCAAGATTGCTGGTGACCTCATGCACTGTTTGAGGATTTGTCTAATGTGCAAATTTAAGACAATCATTACATATAGTAAGGAATATTACCCACTTTTTCCCCCTGTACTCATCTGTTAATAGCAGTCACGGCTTGATTAAGAATCCTTCTCAGTTTAATGTTTCCAATTAACTTTCATGGTTTTGTGTCTGACTTGATGGCCTAGATAAAGCACAAGCGCTTCTGAGAGTGACACCAAGCTTCATTTCTGGACTAAGGGATAAAGGGAAGCCTTGAGCCGCAGTTCAGCCCTACCTACTGGTGGATTAGGAGTGTCATTCAGGCTTGAGTAACTCTAAACTCTGCTTAAGAGAAGGATCAGGTTAATATGCAGAAAAGTGGAGTACTGTGACAGAGTGAAAGCATCTTGCTGCAAATGTACTGTCTGGAGACTTTCTATGGGCTCAGACTGTAGGTATCACCCATTGGTAGACCCGAAAGGAGGTGAAGGACTGTTGAGGTCCTGAGGCCCACTTTTCTCTGCTAGATGTTGAGCTAATAGCTGCAAAAGCAGGAAAATCATCAATGTGTTATTAAAGTATGTTTGGGTAAAAAAAGAGAAAGGGAAAGGGAAACAGGAAGGGGAGGAGGGAACGGAAAGGGAAAGGGGAGGAAGGGAAGGAAAGAGGAAAGGGAAAGGGAAAGGGAAAAGGGAAGGAAAGGGAAAGGGAAAGGGGGAAGAAAGGGAAAGGGAAGGGAAGGAAAGGAAGGAAGGAAGGGGAAAGGAAAGAAAGGGGGAGAGGAAAGGGAGGAGGAAGGAAGGAAAGGAAGGAAAGGAAAGGAGGAAGAGGGGGAAAGGAAAGGAAAGGAAAGGAAGAAGGAAAGGAAAGGAAGGAGGAAAGGAGGAAGGAGAAGGGAGGAAGGAGGAAGGAAGGAAGGAAGGAGAGGGAGAGGAGAGGGAAGGGAGGAGAGGGAAGGGAGAGGAAGGAAGGAAGGAAGGAAGGAAGGAAGGAAGGAAGGAAGGAAGAAGGAAGGAAGAAGGAGAAGGAAGGAAGGAAGGAAGGAAGGAAGGAAGGAAGAGGAAGGAAGGAAGGAAGGAAGAAGGAAGAAGGAAGGAAGGAAGGAAGGAAAGAAGGAAAGGAAGGAAAGGAAGGAAAGAAGAAGAAGAAGAAAGAAGAAAGAAGGAAAGAAGAAGAAAGAAAGAAGAGAAAGAAAGAAAGAAAGAAAGAAAGAAGAAAGAAAGAAGAAGAAAGAAGAAAAGAAAGAAAGAAGAAAGAAGAAGAAAGAAAGAAAGAAAGAAAGAAAGAAAGAAAGAAAGAAAGAAAGAAAGAAAGAAAGAAAAGAAAAGAAGAAGAAGAAGAGAAGGAAAGAAGAAAGAAAGAAAAGAAAGAAAGAAAGAAAGAAAGAGAAGAAGAAAGAAAGAAAGAAAGGAGGTTACAGGAAAAAAAGGCAAAGAAAACTCCATCTTGGGCCTTCTGTTGCCTTGGGTGTCATGATTTAGATTACAGTGAACTTTGTGGCTAGGAGACTGATGTATTATTGGTAGGAGACATAAATTCTTTCTTCCTTAAGTCAAGGAAACATAGATACTTTGAAAAGGTAATCTCTTGTGCTACATGAAATAAATACGACAAATGAAAAGGAAAGAGCAATCTGATTGCCCTGATATTAAGTGCATGAAGTGGAATTTATAAATATCTTCGCGTGTTCAACACCCAGTACTGCATAAGGCATGTTAATGCTTGTCACAGAATTTGAAATTCATCTAATCAGAATGGAGCCTTTGAGATGTTTCACACCTGCAGATGCATCAAGTGGCTAAACCTTAAAGAATCTTTCACCATAATGTGACCTACATATCTCATTACAGCACAGTGTTTGTTACATTTGGTACAGAAACACTTGCATGGGCAAAAGCATAATTTCTCTCCTATGTAAGTAATGTTAAAAAGTGTGTTACATATAAATGCAGTACCTAACTTGGGTCATCATTTGTATTTATTCTTAATTCAGGATAATATTTAATGTTAATGACTTAAGTGAGGAAACGTCAACATTTTCACTCCAAAACATCCTTTTTTACAAATGCAATTTAATGATCTTACATCCCTAAGTACCATTCCTTCATTAAATGGGAAAATAAATAAATATTTCTCTAGGCAATGAAAAACAGTTATTAAAACTCTTTTCTGTTTTAGACTGTGGGAATTCTGTAGCTACCTAAATGCTTCTGAGTATTAACCACTTCTGAATGCTTAATACTGACTGTTTTAATGATGATTGTTCAGTACCTATGCAAATGTTTTGACATAAGTAATATATTGTTTGTTTGTGTGAGTATGATCTGAAGGCTGTTGCAACATCTAATAAAACTGTTTTCACTCAGAGAGGCATACAGACTGAAATAGACTGCTGTTAAAGAACACAACATCCAAAGAGAAATTCACGATATCCAGTAGTAAGCAAGCACCTTCTTTATTTGACTTCAGGCAAATTTGTTTTTCTGCTTATAAAAATGTCATTCAATGTCTCTCCTATACGTTCTAGTAGGCAGGTATGGTTTAAGATGAAATATACTATATCAGTTCTTATCATTGTAACGTATCTTAAAAATATTCCTAAAAAATAACTCAGAAGAGAGCAAAGCAGAGCAGTCTTTAGATGTGTGTATATATGCCAGGACTATAACAATTTCATATGTTTAATGCTTCTAGAGATGAAAACTCATGGTTCTGTTTCCAAGGACATCAATATCATTTCTAGGATCAGAATTTCATGAAAATCTTTGTCCTGGAGTTGTTTCAGGCTGTAGTCAATTCAGCCTCTTGAGGCAAACATCATGTCACTGATGCAGGACTCCACCCAGATTAAGATTGTTGCAGTGCAATCACCTTTTACATTTTATAATGGAAATTCTGAGAAGCATCTTTTCATGATAGACATTTAATCAGAGAAATCACACAAAAGGAGTAGGAAACCTTCCCTAGACAGAGGAAATTTACCTTTCCTCTTTTACCTTTCCAGAGAGTGTAATAACAACTGAGCTGTGGGTTATAATTCTCAGTAAACCCATGACATCAAAATTATCAAGGAAGAGAAATTACAGGAAGGAGATTAGCTTCATTGAGGTAGTGTCTATGACTGTGTGGGATTCTGTAGATTAATAGTCAGCACATGCATTTGTTAGGAGATATCCTGGTGTACTGTTTTTGTCTGGGATGGAGTTAATTTTATTCAGAGTAGCCCTTAGGTTGCTGTATTTTGCCTTTGTGGCTACACAGCCTTTATAACAAATCAGTGCTTTGGTTATTGCTGAACAATGTTTGCACAGAAACAAATCTTTCTATCCTGCAGTTATGCTAGGAGTGGACATGAAGCTGGCAGAGGACATGGTGCAAACAGCTGCCCAAACTGACCAAAAGGATATTCCATCATACCATGCATTACTATCATACTATAGTACACTATATTGTACTACTGAAGAGAGACTTTTTATAAGGGCATGTAGTGACAGGTCAAGGGGAAACGGTTTTAAGCTGAAAGAGGGTAGATTTAGATGAGATAGTAGGAAGAAATTATTTACTATGAATGTGGTGAACACTGGAATAGGTTGCCCAGTGTGGCTGTGAATGCCCCTTCCCTGGAAGCATTCAAGGCCAGGCTGGATGGGGCTTTGGGCAGCCTGGTCTAGAGGAAGGTGTCCCTGCCTGTAGCAGGGGGTTGGAACTAGATGATCTTAAAGCTCCCTTCCAACCCAAACCATTCTATGATTCTAAGCACTTGCTAAAGTGAGATAACAAAACACAGATGTCACTGAGGAAATTCCATTCTAATCAGCGAAAATTATATTCATACTATGCCTATATGCCTATTTGCATTTGGATGTGTGCACATATATCTGTATATAACGCATACAATTATATGCTTCTTATGCATTTTAGTATTTAATACATTTTCACAGTAAATGGAAGTAGCAACTGCTATTAGTTAATCAGCAAGTGAAATTAATGGGCTATTCTTCTACATTGAAATAGATAAGAAGTTTAATAATTAAGTAGATCTGAGATATAACTTAAGACAATATACAGAAAAATACATGCATATTTATTTTCTCCTTTCTGGTGAGGCAAAGACACTGTGGTCTTCAAGAGAGATTTTTTTTCCTGATATGTTCAACTATGTTTTAGCATTTTTCGGTAGTGCACCAAAAGGGAGAATTATTTTATCTCTGTGGGGGCCCGTGTGTTTCCTGCAATGTGGACTTCTATGAACGGAGTTCACAATGTATAAGAGGCTAATTTTTCCAGTAAAAGGTTGAGATGTTGAACTGCCATACTGTGTCAGTGTGAAGCATCCCACTGATAACTCTGGGGAAGAGAACACAGAGGAGTAGGATACTATTTCTTGTTTAAATTATGGGCAAAAACTCTGTTTCTTTGTTAAATCTGTAGTGCTCCTTAAAATAGAAACAGGATAATACTTCAAAGTACAGTATAATGAATTGTAAGTCCTTATATAATGTTTCTATATATTCAGACTTGTCTGTATTCAAAATAAAAGTAATTGACATTTGAAGCTGAATCATAAAATTCAGGTATTGGTCTCTTTTTGATATCACTGTATTTCTACTTCTTGTAGACATGCCGTTGGTTCATCACAAGATGCCACAGAATTTGAATAAACAGAAAAAGCAGAGAGAATTTCAGTTGCCATTTCTCCAAACACTACATACTGCGTATGCTTTTGGTGGGGGTTGACTTAGTGACAATCTGGATCAGATGAAAGGTATGAATGTGCCTTCTTTTCATCAAAAAGAGGATTTTTGTCTGAGAAAGGTAAAGAGCGCTTTGAGAACACTGGAAGGATCGCTCTCTGCTGACTTCTGATGCTCTCATTGACTACTATATCCTTGCTGTCTTGCTACTGTATCCTATGCTTCTGTCAACTGTTTAGTCACTCTGACAATGACATTTTGTCCTGTGAGGGTCATACCCTAGAGACTGAAAGACACTGTTCTTACTGTCTCGATTAATAGACTTATTAATGGATCCAGAGCTGTAGGCATTTTCTCCCCTCATACACTTTTTTCAATTTATAAAAAACATTTCCATTATAAACCTACAGGCAAACATATATATATATATATAATGAATATAAATATATTCAGACCTATACTTGTCCTAAGAAGAAGACTTAGTTGGGTAATTTTGAGAGGAGAAAGGAAAGTCAGGATCTGTGTTTTGTAGTCCAAATTCCTTGACAGAAGGAGACACAGTTCCAGCACCACAGCAGTCTAATACTCCAACCTAGAGTGAAGTCCTTGAGATATCACAATAGGTAATTACAAACTGGCCTCTGGGAGGTCAGAAAGTAGTGGCATACTACACATGTAGTGGCTACTGTAAACTGGCAAAATGCAGGATGTATTTATAAATAAGAGAGACATTTAATTCTGAAATATCTTCCTCAATTCATTTTAACTTGTTCAAATATTACTTTTTTTTCTTTTTTTTTCTTTTTTTTTTTTTACTGAAAATAACATGAACTTGAGTTCAGGCATGAAGGAAATGTGATGCATTTTCCCCTTTTTCTGAATGTGGTGATAATTTAATTACAATCATGAAGTCTTGTGATGTTGCATTCATGTAATTGATTCCTTTTATTATGTACCTTCAGACTCTCTTAGTTGTCTTCTGTTTGTCTGTATCAGATAGACTACTGAAAATCTATCAACCACTGAGAAATGTGAAAAGAAAATATTAAATAAATGTTTCCTATAGAATATTACATGATAAGCAAAATTCTTTTCTGGTCAAGTGTCGGATTTACGGTCAAATACCTTTTAGCCAGGTCTGAGATAGAAAAAGAAACCTAGATAGTTAATCAGTATAAATCTGCATATCTCTTTAGGTTTGTATAAAGATAGTAAAAGAGAGCATGGCATAGTTGTCCAAGCATCATTCAGAAATAAATCTGATTTTTTTCTTTGATTATCTCATATAATTTCTTCTCTATCCTTGGAATATAATAAGATATTAAATGTAACAATAATATCTTATATAAAAATCAATTTTATGCCACTTTTAAAAACCTTCATAAAATGTCAGATATCTACCTATGATTCTTGGGAACTTAAAAAAGATACTTAAAATCTTTGCCATTAATTTTTAAAAATTCTTAACCACCTTTAAGTTTTTTTTAAAAGATATTTTAGAAATACCCATGAAAAACAGTTACCATTTGCAGTTTCCAGGAAATGTTGTTATTGAGGAAAAATACGTTATTCATGCCTAAGGGTGTGAACTCTCATGACCTGGGGTTCTGATTATACTCATATTCCCTATTCTCTAATTATTTGTGGGAAGTCTGCTTACCAAGTAATTTAGTCAGTGACTAACTTCAATATCTAGTTTCAATTGTTTAACGATTTTTTTGTTAACTTATCCTGTTTAAAATATATTTGTAAAAAATAGCAGCTCTTTGACTTGGAACTCACCATCATTTTCTCAAAACTGTCAGGAGCTGTTAATATATTGATGAACATGTGGTGACAACATTAGTTATAAAATCCCTTAGAGTGTTGCTGGAAAAAAAGAGATCTCCGGATTCAAGTAAAACTTACTGCTTTGTTAGCCCAGCGTGAGGAATTCCTGATTCCCACTTGTCTGCTCTGTTTAAATATTATAACTCAAATATGCTTGCATAAAAGCTTATTGATTGGAAGAATCACTTGCTTTTTGTGCATTAGTTAATCAGGCTGCTGTTTTGAAATCTGTCCAGGAAACCACAGTGGAACCTTTCCTAATCCATCTGTTTAAGTCTCAAATGGTTTCACTGCTTCACTCACCAGCACTGCTGGAATGCTAGCTCTTTATGATTGAAGGATATTGTTGTTCTTTTCATCCATCATCCTTGAGTTTACTATTAATAATAGACTACTTTCCTTCCTTCCTTCCTTCCTTCCTTCCTTCCTTCCTTCCTTCCTTCCTTCCTTCCTTCCTTCCTTCCTTCTTCCTTCCTTCCTTTCCTTCCTTCCTTCCTTCCATCACTCACTCTCTTCCTTTCCTTAAAAAGCTGCCTAAGCAGCTTTATGTTCATCACTGTCCTGCTTTCCTTTATTCAGATAGGTCACCTTGAGCAACATGAGATGGGCAAATAAATAAATTGCATCAATGCTTCCTGGAAAGTGTGCACTGCTTTCAGTGTTTGGGAAAAAAAAAAAAAAAAAAAAGGGAAAAAAGACAGGAAAATTAAGCTAAAAGTTGAGAAAGGGGGAAAGGTGGAACTGTAACTGGAGACGTGAAATTGTACACAACTCTATGATTCTAAAGATATAGATATGAATAATTGCTTCATGCTCATAGTAACATATGAATTTTTTTTTATAAGTTTTTTTCATGGTTAAATTGTATTATGTGGAAAATGTTATTTTTCATTTCAGTCAGGAATACATATTGATATTTCAAGTAAAACAATGAAATCTTTTGGCTTTTCAGTCTCTTGGGGAAAAAAAAAAAAAAGAAAAAAAGAAAGGAACTTAAGGAAACAATAAGAACTTTATTTTTTTCCCCCTATAGGTGGATAAAGAGTCATAGATGTGAAAAGAGAGTTATTAATCAGGCTGTTGTGAAAGATCTGATACCAGCTGTGGTCAAAGGGGAAGAGCATTGTCTTGAAAGTATTTCTTTCCGGTACGGGAAACTGACCGAGCAAAGCCCTGAGAACATGCTGTGGCACTTCATATTCAATCCACAGTCCTATAAAGAGATGAAAAATGAGCCTTGTCCAAGGCTCTTACCTCAGCACCCAGTGGCAAAAATAAAATGTGAGCTTGGGACCAGGTCTCTTTGAAGCTGAATTTTTCTTTTTTTTTTTTTTACTCAGCAACAGGCCTCTGGTGGTTACAGGTATTGATCGTCAAAAAGTAATCTGTTCAGGTTTGGGGGCATGCCAGACTGAATCCTGGAGTACATTCCTTCCTCTCCAAGGACATGTTGAGCTTTTTGTATTGTCCACACTGGCTCACTTGTCAGCTGCCTACTTCCTTTGTCACTACTGATTTCCCTGTTTGTGGGGAGCATATAATTAAATCTCCCAGATAAATAAATAAATGAACAAAAAGAAATAAAAGAAATACATTTTAAAAAATAGCTAATCTAGACTTTTCTGTTGGTGTCAAAGGTTTTTTACTCCATTTTTTTAACCCTCATTTTTCTTCTATAATCATTATTTGATTCCCTCCGGCTGCTTGCTACTTATTTGTAGTAGTACCATTCATCCATTAAGACCTTTCCATCTGTCACATATCTTTGCTTTCTCTCCCCAGAAGCTTTCTTCCCCTACTGTGCCATGCTTCATTTTTTTTTTTTTTTTTGGTTTAGTTTCATGTTTCTATGCTCTTTTTAGTATTTTTAAAAAACGATTCAGTATTCAGAACATATACAGCAAGAAGAAAAAAAAAATGTAGCACAAGAAACAAACCTAACATGATGCACAGAGGCAGAATGAAGACATTGAGATTCGTGATGAATTAAGAAACCAACAAATGCGGCCAGTGCATAACTGGTGGCCAGACCCTACTTCCTCTGAATTATTGTGTTTGCCTTCAAATCTTTTCTGTTTTGCATTAGATAGATGCATGATGCGAGGAAATGTTGCATTCCCTTTGCTGTACTGCTTCCCTTTGGTGTATTGATTATAAATAATATCAGAAGGAATCCAAACATACTGCACTAAAATACTGTGATTATTTAGGGGAAAAACTGATTTAAAGAGACAAACATTTCCTTAGTAAAACAAGACCATAGTCATACCTGAAATTTAAAATTAACTGAGCAACTTTTCTATGCAGAATTTTGATATTAGAAAAGCACTACACTTGTTAAAGTCTCCTTTGTGAAACTCTGGAAGGGTTAACACTGACAAACAACAATTTGAGCACAGCTCGGAAAGCAGGGATTGAGTTTGCTCTATGTATCTTCAGCTGATATATTTAATTGTAATTGTGGGATGTTTACATTTTAGGGAGAAATTTGTGAAGCTGAAAGTTTTTTCATGTGAGCCAAACTCACAAATATCCTCTGTAGGTCTGCCTTGCAATTGATCCAAAATCTCCAGTTCTGTGCCTTGGAAAAGACCTCATAAAATTCTGTACTTCTAAAAATTTATTTGGAGTCTCTTCTTCTTCTTAGACTTTCCATTGTATGTTCTCATAATCTTTGTTTCAAAAGATCCTGCAAATCTACCATGATTTAGGATTTGTAAGTTTGTGCTGTTCTAGAAAATTCTTTTTCAGTAGAAATATCTTCACTATTTAAAAAAATGATTTCTGTGGTTTTATGGGAAATATTTGGTCTCCAACCTGAGTGTCTGTCCTTGTTTGAATGGCGATCCCTATTTAGTTTCCTTTGCTATTTTGTTGTGCTATACTGAGAAAGAGCTTGGGAAAAAAATAAGAAGCTTGTGTATATGCAGGTGTCTGGAAAAATCCTGTGTGTTAAGTATTGCTCCTGCAAAAGTTACATTCTGACTCACCTGGAAGGTGATGGTAAAGGAAAAAGTGAACTTTTCCAGCCTGTCCTGATCAATGAAAACTCTTTTATGCTTCTTCTCAAGAATAAATGGTTCTATGATTGAAAACAAAATGGGTGAAAGTGTTTTCTTTTTAATGTTGGCTCGAATGTTATGGTCCCAGGGCAGGGTCTGTCTATATTTATGTCATTTGTCTACTCTTAAAGAGCCTAAGTTGCAGAAATTTCCCTATTGCCCAGGGAATAGCATCCAGTGCTTCAATGTTTTCAACTTTTCTTGTAGAAGCCTAAGTGTATTTATTTCTGTTTTACCCCAAATAGACTTGGCAAATAGAGAATTCTCTTCCACTTTGCAGCCTGTGCTCAAGATTCTCCTTCCATTTCCTTTAGTTTAATGTCTCCAGTTCTTTCAGACTTTCCTCACAGGGCTGATGATTCATGCCATGCTCCACAAGATCCATCTTCCTCCAAAATGAGAACTCAAGAGGTTCATACAAGGCTTTAGATGACAATTTTTTGACTTAGATAGAAATATTTATCTGTTTTGCAATTGTTGTATTTTTTCTTGCAGTCACATCGCATTTGATATTTGTCAGTAGTCTGTGATTATGCCTGTTCTTAAATTTTATACTAATTTACTTGTATTGACTGGAAAGCAAATAGTAAACTTTCATGGCAAGCTTAGAAGTGTGATGATGAAACCAAAGGGATAATAGCCTTATAATCATGAATTATAGAATCATAGAATCATAGAATTGCTCAGATTGGAAACCAAAATATAACCGATTTGGTGGTTGTGGTAGGCCAAAAGGACCATCCAATCCTGTGGGAGATCTATCAGTAGATAAAAATATCAGTGAAATTCCCCGGAGTTAACGAGATCAATTTACGCCCGTGACAGGGGGCGGTAGGCCCTGCCCTCCCTTCCCCACCCCACAAAATGGGAAGGAAGGGAGGAAAACAAAAACAGCGGCAACAATCTATGGAGGAAAACTTATTTTACTAACTATGATATCGGAATGCAAGATAACACAATATAATACAATCTGATTGAAATTGAGACTAATAAATCAAATAAAATAGGAGAAAAAGAGAGTTCCCGAGACCGATTCAAACCTGAAAAGCTTGGAACGGCCAGGAAAGCACCCTCCAGCACCCACTGCCAGGCAGTAAGAGACCGCCCCACCCGGAAGGGCCAGATCCCATGACTTCTGTAATGTACAGGGATAGGTGCCTGGAATTGGAGCATTAACACTTTAACTCCCAGTACACTACATGATGTTTTGATGTGGAATATTGAGAACCAAAAACAAAAAAAAACCATAAAACCATGACAATATAGGAATATATTCTCATAACAACAGTGTAGAGTCAGGAGCTTGATGTGACTGGCTTGATAATGGATCTTTTCTGAAAGTATTTTGTTCCCATACATGTGAATTTAATGCAGTGGAGAGTACAAAGGGGTGAATCGTGGTTATCGCTTAACCTAAGGCAAGAGGAATTAGTAGCACCAGATGAAGTTATTTCGTTGTGCACTGTGCTTCTATAGGCTTGTCAAAAATATAAAAACAATAAAGAGAACCCTGCAGACATAATAGCTGTATATGTTTATTTTTTCTTCATACAGAATTTAGCAATTCTAAATCTGCACTAATAACTAGATGACCAGTGGCCAGAGTCTTTAGCGAAAAGTCTGGATACAAGGATGGTTACATGAAGTATATGACTGAGCAGAATTTTTTCATGAGGGAGATTTTTCTAAGCTTTTTTTTTTTTTGAGTTTTTATCTTTCTTTTCCTCCATATAAGCATCTATAACCCTTTATACATAATATTAATTTGGAAATTGGAGTCTTCCTTTGTGGCTGACACTTTCTCCTACAATGAACTTGGTGTCTCTAGTTATTAACAGATTTTCTTTCAAAGCTACTGTCTGTTTTTCTCTTCCTTCTTCCTTCACACCAACACTTTAAGACATTAGAGTCATAGACCGAATGCTCATGTTAAATGAATATATTTGACAGGAACTAAGTCTTTTGGGCATTGCAATAGGTTTTCCTCATCTTGGCATGTGAAGAATGATAGTGTTCTTTGACACCAGCAGCAATGGATGTGAGCACAGCAACTTTCAGGGCATCAGAAGTGTCAGCATAAGGAAAAATCAGCAAAAGTAGACAGTGTTGAGGTGATTTTCCCACACCACTCTATGGATTTAGCCAAATCCTGCCCCAAAGTTTCCCTCTTTGTTGCTAAATATTACATAAAGTGTTCTGTCAGTATCAAGACTTGTTCAGGCCCCTTGTGTAGTAAAATAAAAATATAATCCTTATGCCCATGTTTGAAATTTGAGCATAGGTTAAGGGAAAAAAGCCTCTTTTAGTAAACCTTACCAACAAGCCAAGATTGCATTTTTAAGGTTCATTTTTCAGAACATCATGTAGTCAATGCTGTCGAGAAGAGCTGAAGGCGAAAGATATGTAGGGCACAAGTACTAAAAATTGAAAATCTTACTCCCATTAAAATGCATGGGATTTCTGCCAGTTGCCATAGACATCAGTGGCAGGACTATTCTACTATTTTTTTCCTGTTTTTACTTTCTGTCTTTCCTCGTCTTTTTATTTATTTTTGAATCCAAAGAAAATGAAGCAAAACATGAATTATTAGAGTGATTTTATTAGATTTCCTAATGTTATTAGGATTACAATTACTTCTCCAGATTCTATAGTGAAGATTAGAGCCTATTGTCAGGACAAATTCTGGTTATAGTTGGGTTAGCAACATCTGATCCCACAAGTACTGATAAATGTGGCATTGCTCTGAGTTCTTTTGCATCCAGCTGGATTTTTGTTAAGTTACATGAGGGCTGATCTGTTTGAAAGGCTGGGCTCTCTTTTGTATGGAGCCAACATCAGACAGGATAAATGCTCTAAATCACCAAAGAGTACTTCCAGTTTTGACAAAGATTTGAAACAAAATATTTCTGCATCTGAATATCTTTACATATATGTATTAATGGGGAACTATGACCACAATTATTTTCCTTGCGCAAGATTATTTCTTTTGCATTTCTTGTTCTATTTTGAAGTAACAACACCTTCTGTGAGATTTTGCATGGAATCGGAATGCAGTATTGTTTCTCAGCTATGTGCCATGGTTTCCTGTATGAGGAATTCTCCAGTTACTCCTTGAAATGAAGGGAATCACTGCATCAGTGTAAATGCCTAAGAGATAATAGAAACTAGAAGCTACAAAGGGCTGTGAAGCCTTTAAAAAAGGCTTTAAAAAATCTTCCTATCCTTTTAAGCTCTAAAATAAATGTCAGAATTTTTGTCCCATATGTACTTTTAAAAGTGGTGTTGAATGCACATGATGTGTGTACCGATTAAGGGAAACAAAACAAAACAAAACAAAACAAAACAAAACAATCAGTGGATGAAACAACTTGTTCTGAATACACTTTCCAAGCAATTGGAAGAGAAGAAGGTTATCAGGAGTACTCAGCATGGATTCACCAAGGGGAAATCATGCTTGACGAACCTGGTAGTCTTCTATGGTGTCATCATTGGCTGGGCAGATGGGGGGAGTGCAGTGGATGTTGTGTACCTGACTTCAGCATTGTTCTTGACACCTCCCACAAGATCCTTGAATGGATATATTCAAGACCTTGTCTGGATGCCTAACTGTGCAACTTATTGTAGGGTACCTAGATAATATCCTGGAAAGCATAATTTCCTGAAAGTACAATATTTTTCTGCACTTCATAAATGGATCAAGCCTAGGAAGTAAATAAAATGTAATTATTATTGATGTTTTATACAACATTCAACAGCTTAAAATCATAATCCAGATTTAAATCTCCATATAGACTAAAGTACTATGAGTAATTTTGCCATCGGTGTGCCTTTTTTGATTAACACAGCCCTTGCAGTGCTTCTCGTTTTCTTCTTGCATGAAAAGGTCAGCAAGGAAGTGTGAGGGATCAGACCTGAGCAGTAAGTTAGCACAGGATGTGCAGAAAACCATGAACCATACTGTGGCCCTTTCTCATAGTAAATTGTCATACCATTTCTGATGAATGAAAAGGACACCCAAAGCCTCTCTGCTTTAAATGTAATGAGTTTTGAGATTGCATTTTCAGGTTATGGCAAGAAATCTGCCCCTCCAGCTTCCCCTCCTCTTTTTTCTGTCACTGGTAAAACTGTAACTAGGTTTTCTGGGAAAATACATCATCCAGTGCTTCCCCACATCTTTCCTTGAAGTATTTCTTTTGTCTGTCTGCATTACACTGGTGTGCAGTGACACAATGTTTCTGCACAGTGGGAGCTTGCAATCTCTGAAGAGGCTTTCCAGCATTGCTTTTTAGACTGAAATCATTACAATTTTCAATAGCTACTTGGATTTGAAAAACTAGCACATTATTATTCTCAGGACTGTCTGGATGTAAAAAGAGGCTATTTTCTTGCTTCCTTATATATATATATAATTAATATAATAATATTAATATATATATTTCTCTTTTTGTTTGGTCAGTGGGTACACATTACCCTTATATCTAACTTCAGTTTGTTTGGATCTCAATTGGAAATCCAATTCAAAGGTCTTGTGTTGTCTGCATTTTTCTTTCATGCATATAGGGTTTTACATTTTAAATGAGAACTCTGTTCGAGAAATTTATGTTTTGGTTATACTTATTGTTTGTGAGTTGCACTGTCTTTTTCATTAGTGTAATTATTATAGCTATTTTTTATCACTATTGGTGCAACATATTGTGCAGTATGTTACAATAAATATTATGGTGTGTAACAGATGTTTAATAATATGTCTGTGATTTTAAAACACTATCAAGGTTCTTAGTTTCGAAAGGCATTCAAATTATCCACTTTGATAGATACCCTTTAAGCCCCAGTCTGTATCAGGTGCACCAGTATAACACCATGCAAAGCCCAACAACTTTGGTTAGGTTAATTCTTCATGGGAAAAGAATTGTTTTTTCCTCCGGTGAGATGAGATCAGGATGCTACCAACACCTGAGGACTTTGAAACAAATGGAAATCTATTAGGAAAGACTTGCTCAGACATTCTGTCTGCACTCGCCTGCCCTTAGTGCAAAGAGGGTACCAGATTCCTGCTGAACTGAAAAGAAAGGAAACTCCTCCCTAACCACAAGTCCAGTGTTTGACCTTGGGCATGTGAGGAAGTGATGGTCAAGCACCTAGGAAAATAGAGGTAATTAAAAAGATGCAGCACCACTGTATAACAGAGAACAATACAATTCAGCCTTGTTTAACACGTTTTGCCCCTCTCTTTCCTTTTGGATTGTTTAAAGAATGTAACTCAAAAGAACCTTTGTGAGTCCTGTATAGACGTTTCTAAAATATGACAAAATTACATTTGTGGATTGAATAGGAAGGTAAGCTCACATATAACTCAACACTTACAGTCCTAGTTTGATGCGTTTATGGATTTTCTCTTAAAATATTTATTTCTGAAATCCAGTGAAATGGCAGAAAACAGATATGGAAAACTGATAAGCAAAAGTTGGGCAATGCCCGTTAAGACACTGAAAATCTGCAAGAGTGCCTTTGTTCATCTGGAGGTAATGTAGTCTTTAATGGACTTTATGTTGGTTTTACCAGCAGGGGCTCTGGAGCAAGATGCAAACCTCTAAATAAGTTTATTTACTGATAATCAGGAAATGTTTACTATAATCAGACACTTAGATATACCTAAACTAAAGAAAAAATCAGGCAAAAACTCCTGCAATTGATTTTTAAAACCAATTAATAGTCTTGTGATGCCCTCATTGCCATTGGGTGACATAAAATGTGTTGGTGTAAGGAGTTGTTTTATTCCTAGCCATCTGTTTGATCTCTAAAAAATCTAGGGCTATCTCTAACAGAGAGAAGTGAGCAGGATCATTTCTTTTGTCGTCTTTTGAATGACCAAGCTTTTTAAAGGACCAAGCAAAGAAGAACATGCAGTATTTTCTATGAAGATTAGAAAGTTGGTCTTTGCTCAGCTTTGTACAGGACCAGGACATCTGTTGCATGTATTGATAAGTGAATTATGTGTCTGTGTATCTCACCAAGCATCAGTCCTATCCTTATGTTTGCATTCAGCCTGTGCTGTGGAAGTGTTTGTTTAACGTGTCTGAACTTTGAAATTCAAAATAATCACTAGTTTGCCAGGAATTCTGCTGAGCCACGAAGAGTCATTGCATAACACTGATCCTATATCTCAGTACAACTAAACTTCTGTAAGACCATCATCAAGAGTCCTTTCCAAGATGGAGCATGCTTATCTAAAGTGTTGCTCAATTAACATTAGATGACACAGAGCATATGTTATCATTGGTGTTTTGGTTCTCAGCCAGGTTTTGAAAAGCATTAACACTGGTCTGAATCTAAGTCAACACCTGCTTTGTTGTCTCTTATACAAATGGATGGTATAACAATGTATAGGAAAATATGTGTCGTGTTGTCCTAACAACTTGCTGTTACTCAGCATTAACCTGCTGGGCACAATGGGATTCGAAGGGACTTGGGCAGAGAAACAATCTGCTACTGCAAACAACACAGGGATCAATAACTTGTATTACTGCAGAAATCCTTCTGGGCTTAAAACCTTATTTTCTTGTGTTTAGTAGGGAGCCCCAGAGTGCAACAAGGAGGGTGAATCATAACAGCTGTAGCAATTGTGTTCCAACAAAAAAGTGTTCCTGGATTCAGGGATTTTTTTAAGGCCAGGAGGAGTTATTGCCAGTCCTCCTGTTTGAAACAAGACATAGGACAGCCTGGTTTTAATCCCTGTCTCATGTTCTGTAATTCAAGACAGACAAGGCTATAACTTTCAAAAACTCAACCAGTACTGATGTAACTTCCCGCAGTGTTTGCACTTATTCTGATGGCTCATTGTCCTTGCTATTACAGATGTGCACCTTATTATCTGTTTGCTTGTCTTTGGCTTCCAGAAATCAGGTCTTGAAATAAATTCTAGTCTAAGGGAAATTTTACAGTGAAATTTATGATTGCTATGTGATTAACATCTCACTTAGTCTCTTTATTTCTCTCTTTGATACAAAGAAAACTCAAATCCTAAAATAAAAAATAAATTCTCCTCAACAATATTAAATAATTCAGCTTTAACTTTCCATATTCCAAACACGTAAAAGTATGCAATACATTCAAAGATCTTTTTGCAATCTGGAGAAGAGGAGGCTCAGGGAGATCTTATCGCTCCTTATAACTAGCTGAAGGGAGGTTGTAGTGAGCTGGGGCTCGGCTCACTAGTGACAGGACTGGAGGGAATGCCCTCAAGTTGAACCAGGAGAGATTCAGGCTGGACGTTAGGAAATGGCACTTTTCTGAAAGAGTGGTCAAGCACTGGAATGAGCTGCCCAGGGAGGTGGTGGAGTCACCGATCCTGGAGGTGTTCAAGGAATGTTTGGATTTTGTGTTGAGGGACATGGTTTAGTGAGAACTGTTGGTGATGGGTGGATGGTTGGACTGGATGATCTTGTAGACCTTTTCCAACTTTGGTGATTCTATCATTCTATGATTAAGTAGTAATAATTAAAAAAATAATAATATTAAAAAGGGCTTTATTCTTGCATGAAGTACTTCTGGAAACCATTGTATTTTCCCCTATAAAATCTAGTTATAGTATTCTACTTGCCAAAATAAGGTGACTGCATTAGCTGAAATAGTAATACATCCCTCAGTTATGTGTGGTTCATCAACTAGATGAGTGCAAGAGAAAAAGGTATATTTTGAACATATATGGCCTGGTTCTACTCCTGGGACCAGGAGTGCTCCACTGTCTGCACCAGAGATTGGATCAGGACACTGCTGAACAGTAGGATGCTTCTTTGCAGAAATGATACATTTAAATATGAAAAGTAATGAAGTAAGCATAGCAAACTGTGGTTTAGTTGGAATCTAATTTTCATAGCTTTTTTAGAATTAGAGATTATATCTCTATTGCAAGTATAGAAACATATAAAAGTAAAGTACAGGTAAAGGAGATGGCTGCATAAATTATTCTGTGCCTGCTGAAGTTATTAACATCACAAAGCTGTGTGTTAGAGGTAAAATCCTGACCTCACTGAAGTCAAAGAAACCCTCTGCCTTTAGCTATGTAAGATTTTCTTCTTGATTTGAATGGGGTAAACCCATTTTATCGCAAATATAGCTGAAAGAATAAACTCAAGAAAGAAGAATGAATTCTTATCATAGATGTGTGGGAAAAGGAACAGAGAAAGAGAGAAATACATTCAATCTTGGAAGCATGCACAGTGTTTTAAGGATGGAGAAATCTGGACTTTGTTGGGTTATAGAAGCACGATGATATTCTGGATGGATAAGGATATTCTCACCAATTTTTAGAATGCATCATGCTCAGGGATGTCCATGGAAAAAATGGGAAGGAGAGGAGAAATCCACTTCACGATCTTTTCTAACTTGTATTCAGGACTTAGGAGACCAAGAAAAACTGCTATCAATATGTCATCACTGCAGATTGTATTAGATGGCATTTTTTACTGGTGACAATCCAAACATGGATTTTTGTATTGTCTGAGGAATAGGAGTGTGTCCTCCTAACTTCTGCATGAATATCACTTAGACATTCACGGTTGTAACCTTCTGCAGAAGAAATGATTATATGCTGAGCATCAAACATTTCTGAATCGAGGGGAAATGGTTCTCAAATCCTTTCCTAGAATTTTTCCTCATAAGGATGGTGGGGTTTTTAACTTGGCATTTGAAATGGCAAGTTAAATACTTATAGCTGGTATACTGAAACATAAAACAGAATCCTAAATGCTATTCCATTTCCCATTTTGGGCTGTATAGGGAGGAGAAAGGAAAACACTCCTAAGGTGCTTCAGTCTTATAGTCATACACTGAGAATTTTTCCAAACAGCAGAAATCTTTTGCTTTCAGAGGTCTGGATAATTTCCCAGCACATCACTGTTTTAATGTCTGTTTATCTCACTTTATCATAACTGGATTATGAAGTAACTTCTAATAATTTCACTTTTAACTTTTAGCTTAGCACTGCAGAATGTATTACTCTGGGTCTGGAATCACATGCCATCTCATAACCCAGCCAGTGCTGTGTAAGTGCTTTCAATGATGACAGATCAAGAGAAAGTGGACCTGAATATATAATTACTCTAATACACATTTAATATTAGTTGATAAAGCTATGGACACACAATTAAGAAAACACTCCTGATAAAACATTATTTAAAAAAAAAAAAAAAAAGATGGGAATGAACTAGTTACAAAGGCTTGTGAACTTCCCTTCTCTTTCTGAATGTCACTGCCTCAGATTGCCTTGGCAGCCTCATGTATAGCGTTTGCTTCATGCATAATGATTTCCCTTTTTCCCCCTTCCTTGAACGGTTTTGCCTTTTTGACTAGTTACTGTTACCACCATTTAATAAGAAGGCTTTCCTTGGCTTTCTAATCGAAAACTTGCTTTTATCTTTCTTCATAAAAGAATTGAAATGGCTTCTCTCAGGTTTCTGTACCCTCTGGGGAGATAAGGACCCTGCGGTTAACAGGATGAGAGATTTTTGTTTAGAAATTTTTATTTAGACAATAAAAAATGACCTCTGTAAACTCAAAGCTATCTTATTTTGGGGCTTTAGGCTTCTGGCAGATAAATCAATTGGGCCCTTGGGACAGCAAAGGAAAAACCTTTGCAGTAACTGTGTCAGGACAACGCAATAGATTTGTTGTGAGGATGCAGTTGTGTTGAAGGTAGAATGCACTTAAAAATAAATATCATTTTATTT
Source organism: Meleagris gallopavo (assembly GCF_905368555.1). Taxonomy (NCBI): domain Eukaryota; kingdom Metazoa; phylum Chordata; class Aves; order Galliformes; family Phasianidae; genus Meleagris; species Meleagris gallopavo. The sequence continues at coordinate 71,356,604 of NC_139405.1, read as the reverse complement.
TCTATAAAATATTCAGGATTTGGATAGTAAGCTCTTCAGCAGCTAAAGAAAATATTTTTTTATATATATTAATATATATATTTTTATATATTTATATATATATTATTTAAACTTGAGAAAAGACCTGATTTCTTTTGGAAAGAGGATTGTGGAGGAGCGGTGTGGGAGAGTGCAGAGGAAAGATATTTTAGGAATTAAATATTAAGCTCGAGAATAAAGCACTTACTAATTTTTATTTTGTATATTTCTATTTTAAAACTCTCTTTCAATTTATATGAAAGACTATTTTCTGAATACAGAGGCTCAACATTTATTTTTTTTTCCTTCCAAATTATTTAATTATTATCTAGGCAAACCGATGGCTTCAACAGATTATCACAAGAGTTTTCACACCTATGTATAACCCTAAAGAACATTTCAGATCTTCACAGCGTGAACTTGCACTTTGTATTCACTCTGAAGAACAAGTGTAGCATTTTTCTGTGCATTCGTTACCTGTTTCATGCAGAGAGCATCTACAGAGTGAAAAGTTATGCGGACATAAATTGCAGATTTGACAAGGAAGCAAATGAGAAGACAGATGCTTAACTAAAATGTATTGATGTGCAATTGTCAGTGAGCTGGTGGGTGTTGAATAATGTGGTTAAGATGCATCAATGAAGACTTATTTCATCTAAGATAAAAATTAATGTAAATAGAATTGGAGATTGTGATACAAAGTAATGAAAACTGATAAATGCATGTGAAGGTATTGCTACCCTGTTCAGGTTGAGGTTTGTTCAAACTACCCAAAATGACAGTAGTCTCTTGTGATGCCCCAGAGAGGGCAGGTCCGTGAGGAAGGTTTGCCACGATTTTCATGTTAGGAGGCAATGGACTTCATTTAGGTGACAGATTATGTAGGGTATTTGTTAGTGCTAAATGCCCCCCAACTTCATTATATTTGCTTGGTTAAGAAAGATATGGCTCAAGAGGACAATGATTTTGCAAGTTTCCTCATTCTATTTTACATGAGCAGGTCAGGATATACATCCTACTGAGGGCTGCTATTTCATTTACAGTTTCTATTCCAAAGGATCCAGTTTTTTTTTTTTATTTATTATATTTTTCCTCTCAGGAACGTATTTGCATTTCTCTTTAAATTTTTCTCCCCCAGGATCAAAACAGCTTCAGATAAAAGTCTCAGAAACAAACCCAAGTACCTTTTGCACCATAATGCTGCCATATGACTATTTAGCTGTCAGTCCCTGCAGTTTTTTTCAGAACATAAAGTTAGCCACAAAACATCACTCACCTGGAACCAGCAATATGCCTCGACTGAACCAGTAACACTGCCTTTCTTTGACATTAGATAAGGTGTCTGCTATATCTCATTATCCCTGGAGTAGTATGAGGTATGCTTGTAAATAAGTTATGAAATAATTTATCAGAATTATAACAATCAGCATAGCTGAAAGATACACTCAGAGGTATTTACTGTGAAACAGTAACCATGAGCTCTTTGCAGTGAGTAAAATAGATATGAAGAAAAGCCCCAGAAAAAAAAGAAAATAGCCCCAAGTGACAGTCTTGAAAATGTTATTTATAGATTTTTAAATACAAATATTTGAATCATTGATGTCCCAATTTTTATTATGCTACTATGTGAGGGGAGAAAGCCTTTCAGAGAATATTCAAATGTTTCCTAAGTTTTCAAATGTTAACATACAGATTCACAGAAAGATTGTACTTTTAAACAGCAGAATCTCCCTAGAAAACCTGGCAATACAGTTAAAGGCTGCCAAAGATGTTATTGGCCTAGTTCAGATTCATCATGCTCTTTTTTTTTTTTTTTCATGGTGATATTTTGTAGGCATTTGTCTTTACATTTCTGTTTTCAACTTTGAAACCAAAGGCAAAAGCCTATCCTTATTCCTTATGTTTGTGATACATAATACTTGTTTTGGCCATTTTCTGTCCAGGAGAGTAATTTTTGAGGTCAATTTTTTTTTTTTTAGTTTTCTTTTTTCTTTCTTACTTTTTTTTTCTACTTCTTGAGCTCTTTTGATTTTTCTCCATGATCTTGAGGTATTTTGTGGACATTATAGAGTTTTCTCCCACAACCTTGTAAAACAGACAGAACACAATTGTTTTTTTTTTTAAATCTAACACAGTGGTGGACAGCACTGGTCCTTGGGACACAGCTGTGTTCTGAACAGTTCAGGTATGGTTCCTGTGCTGGGGCTGTGCCTCAGGAATACAGTTAGGATCTCCTCACATAAAAACTGTGTGGAAAAGCTAGATGAGAAAGCAAACCAGGAAAGACTGCTGAGATCAAGAGTGCTGGAAAAAGTATGGCATGTCCAATGCAGCCGTCATTATTGAATGTAGCAATGGGGCTCTCAGGGAACCACCCTTACTGTTCTATGGTATTTTTCTGTTGCTTCCTCTCCTTTTTCTTTTCCAGTGAATGTATGTGGGTTTCCTGTAGGATTTGATACTGATTTCCTGGTCTTTCTGATGTCAGTGTTCTCGTAGAAGAGTGATTTCTCTACTGATATTTAATAATTATCAGTTATTACTTTCAGAATGTTTTCATGGGGTTCAATATTACATTTCTGAAGATATAATAAATGCAGTAGCTAAATATGACAGCAGAAGGAAATTTCTGTGATTGATAGTTAAAACCTAAAAGTCCTTCTAGATCTTACATTATGAGCCTATATCCTGTTGGCTGTCAGTGTTGGAGTTCCAGAGTTGGATGTCTTTGTTCCCTACCTGCTGGAAGGCCCATGTCTTTCATTTCTCTTCCTGGAGACTTGGTTGATGTGCTGCAACTTAAATCCAGCATTTGAGCTATATATAGTATGTTTGGGCAGAATTTCTGGTTTAGCACAATGGATTCACCAGAGCCAGAGAATTTCTTTTCTGGTGAACAATCTTGTCAGAACATCCACTTCAGTATCTCTGTATCTCTAGAAAAAAATAAGAGGTGTTGGTTTAGATAGAGTAAATGGTAATAAAGCTCTGCACTCCAAGGAAGTAATTCTATAAAGCTCCATCTTTGGTTTCTAGTCTTGAACTAAGAACTAAAGAAGACTGGGTAAATGGCTTCTCTTTTCCAGTGGAAATTGAATGCTGTGTAACTTCAATGGCAGATGAGAAACAGTTTTAGGACTCTCAGAAAAAGCCATGGTGGACTGTAACATTTGAGGCAACTAAAAATTTCAATATTTTTGCACATAAATAGTATGTTCTTTAATTAAAAAAAAAAAAAAAAAGAATGAATTTGTCTACCTGAACATTTGGCTTTCTCATGAAATCTCAGATTTGTCTGAACTGAGGCCTCATGCTGGTTCATGTCCACATAACTCATCCTTTACAGTCATAGACTGATGTGACACATGGTAATAGAAAGTGATGCATTGCCTGAATTTAAAGGAACACGGACTATTTCAAGATCAGCTGTGCAGTATGAGATCTGTATCAGATTTGAAACAAAGCTAACCAAGCAGACAGAGCAGTAAGATATCTATAGCAACCATTAATCAGCATATACTGATATATATGCTGAATTTTTCTTTTTTTTTTTCTGTGTTAGTTCACCATCTGATGTTGTTTGCTTGGAGCCTTTTAAAACTAAGACAAACATACTAGCTTAATCCGGTAACCATTTTCAATTCTTTTCTCCATTCTTTTTTATTTCAATCCCCTTGCATTCTATCTTCTATAATCCTAAATATCCCAGTAGAGTTGTAGGAGACTCATATGTCTACATAATCTGATAGGTGTTAAAATACAAAGGAGCCAGTGTCCTTAAGTATAATTTTCGTATGTGTGTACATTGACTTTCATGCTTTTACCTCAGTAAGACGGGATCTAATGAGTGGAGCATCCACAACAAAGCACAAGGAGAGACTGAGAGAGCAGGGATTATTCAGCTTGAAGAAGATTGAGGGGGGAGATCTGGTCCTTGTCTATAAATACCTGAAAGAAGGATTCAAAGAAGATGGAACCATGTTCTTTTCAGTGGTGCCTAGTGCCAGGACAAGAGGAAATGAGCACAGGAGGCTTTCTCTGAACATCAGGCAGCACTTCTGTGCTGTGCTGTAATGGAGCACTGGCACAGGTTGCCCAGACAGAGGCTGTGGGATCTCCTTGGAGACCTGCAAAAGCCACCTGGATGTGGGCCTGGGCACCCTGCTCTGGTATCTCTTGCTGGGCCAGATGGATTCAGAAGGTCCTGCCAGCCTCAGCAAGTCCATGATTCCTAGAAAAACAATCCTACTAGCAGTTATAGACAATGGTGAAATTTGCTTAAATTTCCTTTCATAGTAGTAAACTCCTTGAAATAATGGATTAAAATTCTCAAAGAATTAACATTGTTCTTCATCATGCACTTTGCTCTATAGTGTATTCAGAAAAGACCTTACCAACTGATTTGTTCTTTTTCAATGATCTCCACGCCTCTGAGGATCGCCACTCCTCTGTTCTGTTGTTCCCAGTTTTTCTCTCTGGAACCTACTTGAGAGATAGGACAGAAACTCCAGAAACACATTATTTGTTTCCTAAAAGAAGCTATCAGAAGTGATCTTCTGAATGCTTTTGAATGGGTGGATAGTGATAGAACAAAAGAGAATGGTTTTAAACTATGACAAGGGAGGTTTAGGTTAAATATTAGGAGGAAGGTTTTCACACAGAGGGTGGTGACACATTGGAACATGTTGCCCAAACAGACTGTGGTTGCCCCATCCTGGAAGCATTCAAGGCCAGTGTGGATGTGGCTCTAGGCAGCCTGGTCTACTGGTTGACGACTTTGTCCATGGAAGGGGGCTGAAATTAGATAATCATTATGGTCCTCTTCAACCCAGACCATTCTATGATTCTATGATATGATTCTTTTCTCCAACATATTAAGGATCTCAACAGAAATATTTTCTCCACTTATGTCAGCCTTCATGCACAGTATGTCAGTAAACTATTTGCATTAGCAAGTGCAGTAATTTGAAACAAATAAGTAAAACTAGTTTCACTAGTTCTTATTTTGATTGTGGTTAACTTTCAAGACTCTTGTTAGAAATGCCGTGCCAGAGAAAGCATTATTCTGATGCTTTATAAAACTATTTTACATCACATAGATTTTTAGAAAAAGTTTTGACTGTACAATTTTCTTTCCTCCATTTAGAAATCTCATACCCTGCCTCCTCACAATTCCATTACCTTCTATCATCTCTTTCTTGTTATAGTATATTTTAAATTTTTTTCTAAGGAAAAATAAAAGAAGTAGCTCTTAGGAGCATCCTAACACTGTTAATCTTTACATGTTGCTTTCACCAGCGGATTATTTAGATTGTCTAAAGTCAAAATAAGAATCAGCCACATGTCAGCATAGCTTATTTTAAATGGTAGAACTTTTTTCAGTTTATTAAAATATGTAGCAGTGAGTTTGCATGTTAAGAGTCTTTTTTTTCCTGAGGTTTTTGAAACAGAGATAGATCAATCTTTACGCTTAGTGGAATTTATGCATTTCTTAAACACACAAATAAGTTGTGTATCATTAAAAAGGCTTTCACAACAGAGTGGTTCATATTTCCTTAAAGAAAATACTGCTACTTTCTCCATAGTATCACTGTGACATTGTGTATGATATAAAGTTTTAAAGTCAGACACCTTCTAGCAATGAGAACTTCAGAAGCTAAGCCTGCTGAAACCATCTGAACTGCTTCAAAAAGAGCATCCTCCTCCCAGGAATCAGCTATTTTTCCCAGGTTTGAAATTCTAACCTGGTAAATAGCATCAACAGGGGAATTTTCCCCCGACTCTTTTGGAGAACCCCACAGATATGAATATCTTCAAAGGAGGATCTGTTAAAAAATGTAACAGTCTTCAAAGGGGAAACACCACCCTCAGCAATGTGAAGTTCTTTAAAGTGGGAGCCCACCAGCACTATGAATTCTCAAAGGACTAACTCCCAGAGCACTGTGAAAATTTGTAAGAGAACAAGCCCTCTCTCCCTAATACCCAGTAGGCTATTATTTTCTTTTAAAAGGACTCTTACATGTGTACATTTATAATTACAGAAAAGGTCTTATTTAACCAGAGCCCTGTAGAACTCTGTTACTTTTTAAAGCAAATATTGATAGAAAGAAAAGAATGACAGAGGAAAACAATTTGATTTCAATATTTTCCTTTTTCTTCTTTTATTTATAACTGCTTTCAATGTAATACACGAATAACACTTGGCTTGTGTAGCTCTTTTGATCTTTGGAACTTGAAGTATTCTTCAAGAGTTGTGAGGAAATATTTTCTGAGCACAGTTATGCACTTATACGCTGGTTAACTGGGCATCCGAGTACTCTGTCAGGAAGTACACTTATCTCTTTTTTACCATTGCCGGTATGTTCTTTCTGAAGCAACTCTTTCTAATAAATATTCAAGTGGTTTCTACTTCCTATCCACCTCCTTGTGTTCAAGCATTTTGTTAGGTAAGAATAACAAATGTAGATTAAATTTATTATCAATTGGTAGACTTGTCATCCAGGCATGCCAAGAATGCCCAGGTCTGTTGCACAATGGCTGGGAAAGAAGTGAGGCTGAGGTGGCATGGGCTACCCAGAAAAGACTCACTTACAGTTCTATACATAAGTGCAGAATGCATCTATCCTTCAAGAAAGACTGAAGTTTTTGTGAGTGGTTGGGAAGAAGAGCCCAGTTTTGCTGAGACGAAGAATGAAGGTGACTCTATCATGGCCAAGTACCTGAAGTCAGTTATGAGTTCCAAATTCAGAATGGCTTTGTTGTTGTTGTTGTTGTTGTTTTTGCAGGCTTATGCCATATCAATCAGTGATGTAACCATGAAAGAAAGAACTCTTCCCCAGGAGTTGCGAACACACTGAATGCTGAGTTTATTACTAAAATTTCTGTCTGGCTAAAGAAAGGATAGGAATAATTTACCACTAATAGAAAAAAATATAATGCTCTATTCATGTATTTATTATCTGTTTTTCTTTCACAATGCTGTATGATTTATGATTTCTAATGCAACTCTAAAACCTGAACCTTTCATATCGTACTTTCAGTAATGTTTGATGGTTTGATTTCCTGTTTCTAAACTGATCCAAAATGTGTGCCAAGAATAAGATGCCTGATAGTAGACTCATCTTCTGCCATCTGAAGGGAAGAAATCTTTAGCAGCAAATGATAAATATCTGTACACCGTTTTGATGATAGAATACTCTGATATTTGTCATCTTTTTCTTACTGAAAATAGTATCTTCTGTTTGGGAGTTACTCAGATGTATTAGGTGGGTGATGTTTTGGTCTGATACCATTAAACACATTTATCCCATTCAGCAGACTAGCTGTATTTCACTGTGAAGCTCTGATAGTTTAGTAAAATATATATCTAGCAGCACCATTGGGTAAATGCACTAAAAAGCATGTGAGGAAAAGAAGTAAATAAGCAAGTCAAAGAATACTTTGATAGCTCAGGGCAGGCTGCAATGAGTCTTTAAACTGTTGGAAGAATCTCCTTGCATTATGAGATCTGGCAGTTAGTCCTTCCGTCACGATGTGATGATCATTTATTAACTTTTTTTACAAGCATTTAGGCCAGGTGGGAAAATTTGATAAAAGAGAGAAGTATGTTCAGAGCAAGTTTTCTATTGCTACAAAGCTCTCATTGAGTCTAATTCAGGCATGGCCCCACAAATATTTCCAGATATGAGAAATGTGTAAACAACCGCAGATGTAACTATTGCTTCTGTTCTGTGAAATCTGTTTTCAGTTGTGAAATGTACCAAGACAGACAAAATTAACAATAGCGTGTATAACTTGCTCCTTTAAGGAAGGATGTTTGTATGTAGTATTAAGGGAATGGTTTAGTGGGGAAATATTTGTGGTAGATGGATGGTTGTACTGGATAATCTTGGAGGTCTTTTCCAATCTTAATGGTTCTATGATTCTACAATTTTACGTTTAAAATTCTTTCTGAAAACACCTTGTTCTCTGCAAGAAAACTCTCTATTCCAAAATATAGTAAATTGGTCATAAGAGAATTTAAATATATATTAGGAAAGAGCTATATTCTTTCTTACTGTATTTGCATAAAATGGAGAGGTGTTACACCAGAGCAAAACTTGATCTAGTTGCTCATCAGACCTGGGTACAGTTTTTTCCAGTCTTTCTACTCCAAAATTTAAAAAGGCAGAGAAGAATGGTGCAGAAAATGGCTGTGATACCTGTATTTTTCTAGTCCTGCGTTAACTGCTTATAGTGTAGCAGTCTTAAACAACAGTTGTGAGCTACATAGCATTTCTCAGTTTAGAACAAAGAGCCATCACCTTTAAAAAATGAAATATTTGAGACAGACTCTAATGTTTAAGCCCAAAAGGAAAATAAGAAGACTTTAAGTTTCCTGAATCCCGTCCCAATTATATTTTATTTAATAACACTCAGTGAAATATCTGGTGGCAGGGGAAATGAAACTACATGATTTTATGGGATCATTCATCAAGAACTAATTGAAGCTTTCATACAGTTTAGTGCTGATAAAAACACTGTAACAATAAACAATAACAAAATTCACCAGAGAAGGATTTGTTTTGCCGTGAGGAAAATGGTTCAGTTTCATCCTGGGGATTCCTGGTTAAAAGAGTCTCCAATTTAAAAAGGGATAAGCACAGGCTCCTGTGCATAATGACAGAGTAGGAGCTGTGGCAAATGTATTAGCACTGCTCCAGTGGAGCTATTCTCATTGTAAGTATTTGCTATTGTGTGTGGCTGAGGAGGCAGGATGCATAACGACCAATAGGGTTTTTTTGAAGTTTGATTTTTTTAAAGCAGTTCCTACGTAATTTTATGAAAAGTAAATTACAGCTACAGCACAAATAACCAAAGTTCTGATGCTAAATTTACTAACTAATCTTAGATTCATTGACTTTAGAAAAATGGTTCTTCTTTCCTATATTTCTTTAAAGAATCAAGCTAGTTTTACTGTGATAGATCTTTTAACCACATGGTAGAGTGACATCTTGTCAATTCTTAAATTGTTGAGATAAAAAATGCTGTCCTGATTTATTTTCTCTGACCAGAACATTTTAGCAGTCCAGAGACAAAGAACGTTGAAAATGTGTTACTTTTGATTTGAAGAATAGAAAAATGAATGTTTTATCAATCCATACCGTTAATCCAGAGAGCCTCATAGGAAGGTGGCACAGCAGTTCAGTGTTTTCAGACCTTGACATATCACCAGTAGGCTGTGCCACCATTACTAGGTTCTAGCAGTTCTAGGAATTTCCATGCTACCTGTTTGTAGTATATGGTTCAGTGAACATCATCTATTATCAGCTATTACTTTAGTAATAATGATATGGCAAAATACTAGATGAACATCTTTATCCTAGAATATAAACAGAAATCATAATGCTATACATCTATATCTTTTCTAAGAGCTCATTCTCTACTCACTTGAAAATTGCCTATGTATTCCCACTAATTGATCATACTGGATAATGCTGTCAGAGAAGGGAGGGAGAAGCAATCATATTTTGATTATTAAGTTTAATTCAGTTTTACTTATTAGAAATGTAAACAACCTACATCTATAAACACACTTCATGTTTTAGTGATTTTTTCTTCTTAAGCAAAGTAGAATTGATAGCTCATATTTTTTCTCCCCAGTTAATCATGTATATTTTCATCGCCTTGAAGCAGTAATTGCAATATTTTAAGCTATCATGTTAACCTTTGATACACTTGCATTTCTATAGAAAAGGGTTGTTGTGGTGCTCCTAGGAGAACAAGCTGTAAAAGAGGACTAGCTTGATCAGAGTGGTGAACCTAAAGAATGGTCATTTATACTAGGTGGTGGGGGTTAGTTTTGATGGATAGACTGCAGTTATAGAGGTGCAAAGGTTCAGATTTTGGTCACCCAGAACTGGTTACACTTACCTAGATTTCCCAAATGTTGTGAACGTTCTCAGACTTTGGAAATATTTTATCTTGGATCAGAGCTGACATGTAAGTGAAAGAAAAATACGGGGACAGTATAGAAACTGCCTTTAAGTCACCAGTGTGCAGAGACTGGATAAGCTCTGATGTTTTAGTTATCAGTTGCTGCACAAGACATACTGAAATGATATTTCTCAGAATAGGCTACATTATTTGCATTTTACCTCAATAAAGTTTATTAAAAATATTAATCTGTTATTTACATTATAGTAATAGAAAGAAGCTGCAATGTATGGATATAACTATTTTCTCCAGGTGTATAATTAAAAAAAGCTTGCATTCAACAGAGAGCCAAATGGTATCTTTAGGATTGCTTTTACAATTATTTGGAGGCTTGATCACATATTTCGAACATTTTCTTCCTCTTGCACTTCTACAGTCTCATTAATTTGTCCTTTTCATCTTTCAGTGCCTCTCTTAACCTTTATGTATTTTGTGTATGACTACTGTCATTTTGGCCAACACAGGCTCAAGACCATAAAATTGCAGCAGATTCTCAAGAGGGGAGATGCACCAAATCCGTACGCCATCAACTGTGAATAGAAAAGATGTGGTATTTTATATGGTGTCTGGGCACTACTTGAGCTCCAATTCTCTGATGAAGTATTACTTACCTCTTCCATTATCCATACATTAAAAAAAAATGGAAATTGATCTTACAGATGTGGTAGCCAGCACTATCATCCTTTCCTGTTCCATGTTACATAACCGTGCCCTTTTAGGAATGTGATCCTCAAAGAAGGGAATAGATGTTCCTGTAGTGATCTGAGCTTCTGACAGATTTTGTAGCATCTTGTTACTCCGCTGAAGTAAAACTTACAGTAACTCTTCACATCATTCCCATGCATAGCAAGCAGAACTTTCTATTTATTTCAGTGAGTGAAAGTGTCCCTAACAACTCTGATGCCCAGATACAGTTTATGAAAATGCACAAGCCATAAATTTTTTCTGAGTGCAGAGTATTTCTGAGGTCATTATGCTCACTGACTTTTTTACTTTTAAAGTCTAGATTATAAACCATAATTGCTGAATTATCCTCTTGTTTATTTTAGTGCAAGAAGTAAACTCTTGGCTTTTGATTATTTTTAGCATTTTTACTGGTTTTCAATTTGCCCAGAAATGTCTGTGAATTGAGAAGACTTAAAAGGAAATGTCTAAAACTAGAAGAATATTTTCATATTGTATTATTCTAATAGTCTGTTCTAATGTTAATTGTTTGTTAGTGTATTTTTACAAACTCAACTAGGGAAATACATTAAAAAAATAATAGCTGCATGAAGTCCTGTGATTAGAATCAATATATATAATTTATACACCACTGTCATCACTGAGGTTGCCATTGAATTTTCATTACTGGGGTAAGTATCCTCAAATTTAAGCTTTATTCAGATAAACATTTATACATACTGCTAATTCCCACTGAATTAGTGGACAGGTGCCTGATTTTCAGGTTATGTTATGACTACTCAATTGCTCTAAATTGAACACAGGCCTAAATGCTTTGCTGAATAAACCCTTACAATATGAAATCAAACCATGGAAAAAAAATTCAAACACGCTTTTCTATTATATAATGAATGGAGAGCCCTTGGAAGAGTAGTAGCTGTAGCACTGATAACACAGATATTTGAGAAATGGAAGAGATTTCACCAAGATGTGCATATATGTTCTACAGTACTCTTTTATGTGAAAAATAGGAATAAAATTATACATAATGGGTAAAAATAGGGCCCGATTTTGTGTAAACTCCTCTCGTGTAAAAAGATGAAACAGAAAGAAATCATTTTTAGTTACTTCTTTTCTATAAGTACTACATTACTTCTACTCCAGCAAATTTCTATAGGAGAAATATTTAAAAATTATCCACTGGGGTATCTTTCTATATTATTAATAAATATATTCAGAGTTTATTACACCTGCCATTCAGGCATATGTACTTGAAGTTTTCCATGCCTAATGGGTAATATCTCAGCATTTAAGCTGTTCTTAGTGTACACATTCATGCCTGGCAAGATAGTAAGAGAAATTTAGATGAGTTGTTTACTGGTGTTATTTACTGGTATAAGATTTCAGCTTGGTAACTTTGCTCTAGCTTCAGTAGACTGATTTTTCTTCAAGTGACTGATATTTCCTGAGAAAAGAATTATGCTTCTTCCATATTATTATTCCTTAGGTCATGATTCTTAAGACAAGGTAAAAGGTGAAGAGCTTTGGTGAAATACCTGTGTACATCTTGGAGATTCTCCCAAAATTCCTCCGTGGCCAGATAAGCCAATTTTACTACTTATTATCAACATCAGACTATATAAATTGGGTAAAAAGAGGTGCAGGAGAATTAAACATACTGTATTGTATTATATTGATGTCTCCTGACATGGTCAGTAGTGGAATTCAGGATTACATTTACCTAATCTAACTGTCAATGTTTGCAGTTACTAATGTTTAGATCTGACTTAATCATCCCAAACTCCTTCAGTAGTGGAAGGGCACTTTCATGGCAGTATTGCTCTGATGTACATTCAGCATGTATTTTATTGTACTTTGTAAATATCTATATTTAGTCAGATGGAATCTGTCTTTTGTATCTTACTTTCATCATAAAGCTTTTTGCTTTTCTACCCAAAGAGCTATCTGTGGGAAAGTACGGGTTCTTCTTTTACGACATTTCAGCTCCTGTTTGTGTGTGACACAGGAATAGCACTAACATTTGAGGTGGTAGAATAATAAGCAAATCAAATAAAACAATTCCTTCACGTTACATGGGATCAGAATGCCTCCCACTCTTTTGTCTGCCCTCCTTTTCCACAGGCTGAACATGACTGCGCTCTTCTTGTTTCAAAAGTATTCCAGAACACTTAAGGATGGAAATAAAAGACAGAAATAAAATACTCTGTTTTCAGTAGCAGACAATTTAATAGAAAGACAAGATGAAGTGGCCTCACTTTCATTTTATCACTTGTACCATAGGTGGAGGCAACTCCACAGTGGGTATCTGGTTCAGAAAAGTCTATGGTATAATTCAGAATATCTGCTCAAAAGAGAGAAGGCCTAACCATATTGTACCAGATGAAGATAGAAGGTAAGGTCAAACATTTCTAACAAAGTCTTACTCATGAGATGAGGTAGTTAAACAAAATGCAGATAATCTATAAAAATGAACTATGAAAGAAAAGGAAAAATATCTCAAAGAGTACCTGCCTGACATAGAAAACTAGTTTTTGATGACTTAAAAAAATCACAAACCATAGCAAATCCACACGTTGGAGATTCTGCACCTTTCTGACACCTACAAACCCCACAAGAAGGGTTAATAAAAACTAAAGGTGCTATGAAGCAAAAAAATTACAAGTTCATTTCAAATCCTGAGAGTGATACCACAGTATCAAGCACCCCTGGCCAAGTCCCACTCCCTTCTGACTCAGGGGAGTGTTGACATCGAGCCACAAATTACTGGAGACAAGGAAAGTACTAAGGAAATATTACTTATTTTCAGACTAAATTTTAACATGTTCCTTAACTTGTTAATCTGTTGGGAAAACTGTTCCACCATTTTATCCAACAATTGAAAAAACAATGTCAGATGGAATAGTTTAATTTCCAGTCTGAATTTATTTGTGGCCAATTTCTTACCATCTAATTGTGTGCCTGCACCAAGCGGAAGTTTTCCCATCGAGTTTAATTGGATTAGACCCCGTGTCGTGAAGACAGCTGCTCTTATTACAGCACGGAAAAAAAGACATGGACTGGGTGTTACTGCATAATGGCAGTAGTAAATTATATTCCAAGGGCAAGATCAGAGCTGGTGTAAATCAATACTGCTCAACTGACTTTTAGGAAAAAAAATCACTGTGCAGAAGCTGCTAGTTTGGCCCAAATATTTCCTCAGAATTTTTTAAAGCTGGCCTGCTGCATAATGCATGCTGCAGGATGACTTCCAACAGCTTCTGCATCAACTTGAAAATGTCTTGACACAAAGTGGACTTGTATCTTCTAAAGTCATCCAAACCTGATTTAGAGTGTATGTATCCTGGAGAATCTACCACACTCCCAGAGACATTTTTCAAGTGCTGTTTACTTCCTTTGTTCTTTAAAAACGCACTACTTTTTTTTTTTTTTACTTCTACACTAGCCCATTGTGTACTAGCTAGCCTTCCTTACCCTTTTTTGTACTAGACGTACAAGCCTCTTGTTTCAAATGTTCTCTTCCTGTGTTTATACTTCTGGAACATTGTTGCAATGCCTTTCAGTTTTTACTCTGGGAAACTTCAGATGACTGAACTTTTATTTAGTCACTGTTTGACAGTTCACCAGTTCAAACATTCTCCAAGCATTTTCTAATTGTTCAAACTCCACCATACAGCTTGTAATGTGGGCAGGATAAAGGGTGGCTTCCAATGCAGAAACATTTGGTCTCAGAAGTTTATCTAAAATTAGAAAAAATACTATTTGACTCCTTTCTTAGAAAATTAAATAAGCATCAACTGCATTAACTTGACTGTGGTTTAGCATTCCCATAGAATTTGACCTCATATCAGGTGAGGTTTTAAAAGGCATACAGCTTCAGTGCTTGTTCTGAAGATCTAATCAACTTTGCTTTCCCCTAAGATAACATTAAACTCACTAATTTCAAGTTAAGGCAAATAAGATGCACTGCTTTTTTTCTGATAAAAATGCTAAGTATGTTATTCTGTATTTCTTTTCACAAAGGTACAAGTCTCGATAGAAGTCTTGATGACTAACTTCCATGACTGAAATGACTTTGAATATGTTTTTAAGTTGACTGGGTGCTCAAGGAAAATGCCACTCTTGGTTTTCAATAATAATCCATATGAGTGATGGGAAGACAGTGTAGTGGCAGTTTTACTACTTTCATTCTGTTTCAGAAGGAAATTTGGCCAGAAGTGCTTCACTATCCTGAGAGTAAAAGGAACTTCTAGCCTGAAAGTACAATTAATGATGTAAATGCAGTTCAAGTTTAACATAATAAACTATTTTGGAATGTGCTTGTGGGACCGAAACACATGAAAAGTAGTAACAAAAATATATATATTTACAGAACTGGAAAGGGGAAAAACATTAAAAAAGAGCAAATATTAAGAAAAATAAACAAAAACATGATAAACCACTTCATAAAGCATAGGACTCTATTTATAAAACAAAGACTTATATTTATTTAATGCTGTAAGAATAATCTGCGTATGAGTTCTGTTAACTCCAGTTGTCCAAATCAAGGAGAATCTGTCAAGGAAGTTCTCATCAATCTCACCTAATGACTACAGAAGCATTTAGCTGATCTGAGGGGCACAGCTGGATTTTCATCCAACCCTTTCATTTGGAAGCTCGAATTTAGCACTTAAAGCAAAACTCCTGTGTTGCTCTGTCAAATTTTGTCTGAATAAACATTATTTTGTTTTAAGATGAATTCTCTTGGTAAATAGACTTATAAAATAAGAAGTTTTAGCAAAAAATATATTTGTGCAAGTTGTATTAATTTTGCAGTAGTGAGGGATGCATCCCACAGAGATGGGTTCACCAGGCTACTCTAATAACTCAGCCTTGCAATGATATGTTGTGAGATTCAGATAAAGATTAGAGTATGTCTCATTAAAAAGTGTAAGAAAATTATATTTTCTCCCAAGACTGACAAGAGGGTAAAGAAAAACAAAGACCAATGTGAAACCGTCAGAGAAAGACCCTAAAAGGTATCAGATTCTTCACAGCATGAATTAAAGGAGGGGCAGGAGAAAAATGATTTCAGATTTAAGTGTCTGTGTACAAGATATAGCTTCTAGATAATAGAGGAGAAAACCAAGAAAATTTAGGAATCTTAATGCATGACCAAAATTATAAGGGATGTTGTATAGTAACTTTCATGACTAGAGTAGATATGTAGAGTAGATACGCTTGTTTAGGAAGTAAAGGAGACTAAGACATTTAGGATGAAGTAGGACCATACAGGAAGAGAGAAGTTGTGGCCTCAATTGTACTGTGAAGGATATAGTTGTATACATAACAGAACTGCAGAAAAACAAGCATGACATTTAGTTAATTCATCTCAGGGACAACAAATATCAGTAACAGTATGAAGATGATCTAGAAGTTTTACTGAAGATATTTTGGTATAGCCTAGTCATGTAACCAAGGATAACAGATACATAATACACAGAAAGGGCTGAAACAACTGATTTCTTGAATTTATTTCCAGTTCTGATTCTAGTGTTAATTATTGTTAAATTTGAAGATAATCATCTCCTGGAAATTAATAAAGACAGAAAGAAATGTAATCTGCAGAAATTGTGAATAGAGAGTCCAGATAAATTACTTATTTTCTTCAGCTAAAGTCTGCTGTAAGATATATGAATTTATTTAATTAAGCTTCAAACAATATTTCTGCGTACCAATCTTTTTAATATTTAATGTTTCACATCCACAGGTTTACAAACTCACATTCATTGCTGGAGCACTTTTTGCAGTTTAAGGTTAACACGTTCATACCTACGTAAAATGAGTATTTCCTATTAATTTTAGGAATATTTAGTGCTGTATCACCTTTGAAATTTGTAGCATCTTTTATTTTCCAATTATTTTATGCATACACATTTTCTTATGGGTTTTTCTTTTCCAGGCCCAGGGTGGTATCTGTTTGTCTTCTGTGTTCATATATATGTATTGTGCAAGATTGTTGGTAGGCTATTTTAAAAGTTTCTAATTGTAAAAGAAGGAATATTGATTAACTGTCTTAGCCTTGAGAGCAAGGTTTTGGTTCATTTATTTATGCCACACTGAACATCACCTGTAGATGCAGCAGTCCAACTTGGGTGCCAGAGAAACTACTACAGAGACAAACATTTTTGTTCAGAGTAGAAAAGAGTGGGGAATCATATTTAGAATTAAGTGAAATGTTTGAAATAATTTGCAGTGTATTCTATTCTTCCTCAGGACAATATATAGATGTTTCTGAACTTCTAGGAGTTTTTGATCTTCCACTTGGAAAAACATACCTAATCAGGATAGATGGGTGTGAGACAGTATAGGATACAAAAATTCAGGTCTCTGTACATTTGCTTTTTGTTTTGCATGTAAGTACTCCAACCAATAGGCTATCAGTTACTCAGAAATGATTATAATGATTATTTTTCTTGTCCAACAATTATATTCAGATAAATAACAAATAAGTAATTATAAATAAATAGTTTATGACATTTTGCAATTGAGCTTGACCTGAATTATCTTACTTCCCTAATACACAACTTGACTGATCATTGTGCCATTTGAGATGACATGCTTTTTTTAAAAAGAGATGACATGCTTTTTTAAAAAAAGTTATTTCCCCACATTTTTTTTTCTTCAAGAAATAGGCAATTTGTATCTATTAATTATTTTGTCAGAAATGTATGCATTTGTCAAAAATATATATTTTACAGGAAACAACAATGCAGGAGATATTATTCCAGCATCTTTAGTGAAATGACATTTATTTATCAAAAGTAAGAACATGTTCATACTCAGGGACTCAGTCAACATCTGAAAGGATATTGGAAAGCATTAATATTTTCCTTGTAGTTGTTTCCTTTGGCTTTTCTTTTTTTTTTTTTTTTTTTTTTTTTTTTTTACTGTATGAAAAATTTGGTTGTTTATATCTGTTTTATATTTATAAGAAGTTCCTTGCTAGAAGGTTTAAAGTGTAAATCCACAGCTAGGTCATCTTACAAATTTCACATCTCTCTCTCTCTCTCTCTCTCTTTGTTTTTTCAAATCACAAAATAGAATTCAAAATACAGTATTTTAAGACAGGTATGAGTTATGAGAATGAAAATAAAATTTAGGCACTGTAATAAAAAACCTAACAAAATAAACCACAAAAACAAATAAAGAACAACAACAAACAAAAATATCCCTCTTCTGTATTCAGTCTTACAGTGCTGCATGTGTCCAGACCTTTTTGTTATTCTGTGACCTGTTATCCTGCCTTTTTGTTGTTTTACTCCTCCCAGTGTCTTAACTAGTGACAGCTGAAATACACAGGCTTGAGTTTCTTCCGGGAATGATGTATTATAATTTTGTATGGTTGACAAAAATATTTGTGATGGAATGAGTTATAGGAGCGGGCATTGCAATTTCTTTCTGAAGTACGTAAAGCATGCAAGTTAAAATACAACCAACTTTTCTGGCCTCTTCTGCCTATATAGATGCACTGAAAAGGCATCTGCCAAGGAGTATCACATTCTTGATTACTAGCAAATATTTTTATTGCTATGTAAGTCATGTTAGAACTTCTACTTTCACACTTTATGCTGAGGTGATCCATAACTGCGGCAGCATGTTTAGCTTGAGGAGTTTGTTCTGGAAAGCACTGTTCTCCACAAAGCTTAAATATTGTAGCAAATGCAGCAGCCAGTGAAATGACAGCACAGAGCAATTTAAATAGCTGGCACTTAATACCTGTGCTCTGTTTAATACCAAATAGAAGGGTGTTCTGGAAATTTCCAAGGCACCCCCTTTTGTTTTTTTTTTTTTTTTTTTTTTTTTAAATCAAAACTTTCAGGTTAACAGATTCTGCTGCCTTAACTTTACTATACAGACTACATGACATTTACCTAATGAATGAAATAGAAATTCTGCTAAGAGGTAGTTGAAAGTGGTGGGGCTGCAGGCGGAGAGTTCCTTGAGCTCAGTAGTTTGTAGTATTTTCTGTATAGCACAGATTATCAGTAGAAACCTGTTGTTAATTCTGACATTTGACATTCATTTGGTCAGAACACTTGTGTGGAGAAGAAAAGCCTAGGAGAAGAAACTGCTCTATTTTCTTCTCTCACTTTCGTGAGAATAACTAGTTTAATTGTAAAATATATTTTAAAATTATTTTATGGTTTCATAATGCATTTTGAGGCATGCTTTTAAAATGAGAATATTTGAAAGTTCATGCATACTGGAATGTTACCTGAGTGATAGATTTCCTATCCTGAAAAGTTTTTTCTTGTAAATTGCTCGATAATTGCATTCCAAAACTGTATTGATTTCTTATATGTCAATAGTTATTAGAGATTACATGTCCAATTCCTGTCAGCTAGGTGGCTTCTTGAAGTTGAAGCTCTTCTTCTTTCAGCCAGTACTTTTTTTTGGAGACTTTCCTTTTCTTTTAGAATTTTATTTCTGCTCTCTCAGTCTTTCTCTTTGGCTGTTCAATTGCTTTCCTATTCATTTTCGCTCCTCTACGGTGCTTTTTAGAAATGATTCAGTGAAGCAGCGCTGGCTCCCTTGTACAAAATTCTCAGTGTATGTTGAGAATTTATCTTAGTTCTCCTACATATTATAATTACTAGTTCCAATCAAAGTACATCTTTTGAGCTACAAGTTTGTGTCAGTGCTTTAGTAGAAATGCAAATGTTATGTATTTAACATGCAAATGAAGTGAAATAAATAGAATGCATGAAGTCTGTATTCCATCTCAGAAGTAATTGTAATGTGTAATAAGAATTCGGCAGCCAGGTTTGACAGGAGAGAAGGCACAACAATTTTTATTTACTACAAGAACACTCATATCTGTCTGTCTGTCCTTACTTGATTCTGGTGACTTTTGAAGTAAATTTGGCACTACAATTTCTATATGTGACTATGGGCCCATCTGGATCACCTCTGCATTATCTTGCTACCATAATCTTAATTGTCTTCACAATATGATGCTTCTGTAGGTAGTAAAGAGTCCTTGTTCATATTCAAGAACTACAGGGCAGTTTTAAACAAGAACAAAGGTGTATTATCTTGTAGACGATGCCTTTGGGGAACACTAGAAGTAGGGTACTAACAAACCTTTATTTGGCAAACATCTGAGCTTCTAGCACATTATAAATCAGCAATGGGTTGTGTGGGGATGATTGTGCAGTAACAAAGAAATCTTCTAGGATCCACCATTTTAACATACTTAGAACTGCTAGTCTCCAAAAGACATTTTAGCAACAGGTTCCATAGTTTATGTAAAACATTTTTCTTCTATTTGTTTTGATGCTTGACAGTTTCATCATCCTCCTTTTAAGATTTCTATATCATAAGATTGGGTGACTGTAGCTCTATTCATTATTTAAAATGTGGAGTTATCTTGAAAATGTACAGCATGATTATACTAATTTGATTCAACCTCTGCTATCTCCATAACTGGTGATGTAGTACAGGTGAGCTTATTAATTGCTAACTAGTTATAACAAGTTATATAATGCAGGGAGCTTTTTTTTTTTTTTTTTTTTTTAATGGTTGAATTAAAGAATTTTCACTGTTAGTGCAGACAAATTTCTTCAGGATTTCATTTGTAAACGTACCTAAGTTCTGTGTTCTTCATTTTTGTTGGTAAGTTTGTCTTTTATTGTATGTTTTATTTCAAGTCAGTCTGAAAGCTCAGGAAAAGTGAGCTTTACTTCTTATCAGATTTGCTTTGTTTAAATCTTTATAAATTTCCAATACTTTTCTTACACAAATCTTACTGTACCCCTCATTGCTCTTCTGTCATTTTAGATGAAAAGCGCTTGGTATCTAACGAAGGCAATATTCTACTTTCTGATACCAGTGAGTATATGGAAAACTGTCCTTTTTGGTACCTGGTACATTTTTTAATTAATTTCCAGGAGCAGGGAGAAGAAACAGGTCATTCAAAATAAGAAATAAAGAATTTTCTGATAAAGACTGTGTGGAAATACAAGATTTATGTATTACAATTACAATAAACAAAAAAATAAAATAAAATGAACAGCTGAAGGTCTCAGTCAAAACACAGAGTGAAAGTGAATAGTCATATTCACTTTATAGCAGTGAGCCTTTATATATATTTATTTGTTATGAGTAAAAAGATCTGCTGTTTCACAAGAAGCTAGTGAAAGTATTTCATTATTTCAGAAATGTGTTTTGAAATGACATTAACAATTAAACAACCAAATTTTGCACCAGCTAAACAAAAGTGACAAGTAGACCAGTGAGTAAGGAATTACAATAACCCAGGTGAGAAATAAAAGACAAATGCATCAGTGTCTTGGCATCCCCAGGAGAATATATGTCTGGAAATGATTCTAGGACAGTAATAAAATGGCTTTGTAATATGATTAAAATAAACACCAAAACCACACTTTGGAATGAAAGCTGGTCTCTTCAGGAATCTTAGACTTTTGGGTGGTATACAAGTGTCAGAGAGAAAAACCTAGAATCCAAATGTCAGATATAACCTCTATGTTTGGAAGCTCAAGAAGTAGAAATTTTTCTTCTGCCTATATTTTACTCAGGAAAAGTGGATAATATCCAAACCTACATACTACAGAGCCATTTCAGGAAGATGGGTTTAAGGACTCAACTCCCCTAACCTCTGCTATATGAAATGCAGACTGGATTGGAGTGTCTTCCCATAAAATATTGGTTAGAGTGCTATCCCCTCTGTGCTCTGATAGAAGCAGATATCTTTGGGATGACTGAGACTGAGAGAATTTTAGGATCTATACAAATAATAAATTTGTATGCAGCTTCAGCATATCAGAAGCTGATGCTAATCAGTCCAACAACAGAATAAAAAAGACATGGATGTGAGAGCAGAATAATATTAATTTCTGAAAACAATTCTTTTTAGAAATATAATTTTTCTGCATGTAATTGGTCCTCCATGCAATTGTGAAAGATAGTCCAAAATATCACTATTCTGGATGGAAGAATACTGTGATCTGGTTTTTTTCTTCTCCTCCTCTTATTGTATGAGTTATTTTTACTTATTAATTTATTTTCAAAGTAACTTTAACAAGTGTTCTTGGGAAATATGTTTCAGAAATTTCCATTTTTCACTGATCTTCAGAAAAATGTGTATTCAGACGAGGAAATCTTGAATGATATTAGCGTGTTAGTGCATGAATGATGTTAGCACCTCACTGGAGCTGTTATAATATAGATAAGGAACCCAGTATTAGATGTGTATCAATAACATGACATTTTTTTTAATGAACTTTTTTTCTGACAATTGTATGTCAGAATATAAATTGCTTTACAGTAAGGGTGATGGAGTACTGGAACAGATTGCCCAGAGAGGTTATGAAATCTCGTTCTATGGTGTTATTCGAGACCCATCTGGACTCCTACCTGTGTAACCTATTGTAAGGTACCTGCTTTAGCAGCAGGGAGTGGACCCAATGATCTCTTGAGGTCCCTTCCAACCCCTGTGATTCTGGGATTCTGTGATATGTGGCTGTCTATGTATATCAACATGCATGACTTCGTATGTTTATGTGCGTATGTTTGCAATGTTTGAGCTGACACATTAAATATTTTTGCATTATTTGTATACATACATCACTCCCAAAGTAATGCCCCCTATTTATTTCCATAGAAACTGCAAAAATACAAAGAGCACAATGATACTATTTGATGGAGCTAATTTTCAGCTACAAAATTCTATTTTTCAATACAGTCATCACAATTAGTTATGCTTTTTTTCCCTCTCTTGAACAAGAGCTGCATGGCAAGCTCTTAAAAAATCTGCATGGATGTTTCAAACATGGCTTGTCTTCCACTTTGCTGTCAGCACTGCTGGGAGTACCACCTACCACCCTACTGTGCTGACATCCACTGTTTGGTCTCCATAAACATTCAGCAAGAATCACTGAACGCCAAATTTTCCTGCTTGGAAACCATCATACATTATTGAAAACAATAGTATAGAAAAATACACTAAAACAACAAATACGTTGAGCAGCATGGAGTCTGCTTAAGCTTTAATGCTTTAAAGCACATGTCCATTCTCTGAGCCAACGTTCCAGTGTCGCTCCTTTGGATTTAGACCTGTTTTACTTTAATTCTGGTTGTATCACATGTTGATTTAGAACATCTTCAAAAGAGCCTTCATTTCCCAGGGTATAATCTTCGTCTCAGGTACACAAATATTGTGGTGAGTTTTTAAGAATAATTATCATCCTTAAGAGAAGAGTATGGAGATGTTTTTATACATCACGTGTTCTCCTCCAGCAAGAGGGGAGCAACAATGTTGGGATGACATTTAAAAGAAAGCAAGACACATATTTAAATAGCCAGGCATTCTAATGTGTCAGTCGATCTTGCTTTTGTACAAATGCTGGCTTCTTCCCTCATTTCAGACTTCTTACCCTCTTGTATTTAGGTGCGAAATAACATACACAGATTTTCTATTGCAGCTTATCTACAAACGTTTGTCTTAGTCTTTCATTTAATTCACTGTGACTGAAATTCACTCTTGTAAAGTAGGGAAACATAGGCTTGCATTGCCTAAATCCATTGTGTGAGAGTGAGACTCTCTGAGATTCTTGATCAAAGGAATTATCCACAAGTTGTTAAAACACAATGAAGCAGTTCTTAGTATTTTCCATAGCTGATCCAGGACTGCTTCCACCAAGGCAAATTCTGATGCACACTCTTTTCCCTAAATTCTGTCTTCCAGTAGTTCTAAGAGAATGAATATGCTAATACAAACCTCGATTTATATATATTTTTTGTCTTGAAAAGGTCTGGCATATACACAGTATACTTCATATGTATTAAACTGGATATGATATTATGCACACATGTTGTGTCTATCTAGATATTATTTGGGCATTCTGAAAATGTAGATTATATCCATAGAGCAGCCAGACAAGGTAAAGTGGTTGGATATCCTTGGAAAACTTTTACTTTTCCTACAATGTGCAGATGTGTTTCTTCCAAGATGATTATTAACATCACTGCAGCTTATTTTGAAATCAAAATACTGCTAGGCTTGTACAACTTAGAGCAGGGATGTGATAGACTCAGAATTCTCTCTGCCATTTCTTTTGCCTACCCTTTCCTATTTGAATCATCCCTTGTGTTGATAATGAGTCTAGGTGTGATCAAGAACTGCTTGTCACCTGGGCTGCTAATTAATGCCTTCTTTGACTGCTTCTTTCAGCTCCTTAAAATGTGTCTACCTTACTTCCCCAGTAGACGTTTTTTATATAACATAGTTTGAGTAAAGTTGCTACAGTAAACGCAGCTGAAGCTGCAGCTACAGTTCTGTGTTGTAGCTCAGAATAGCTCATTTGCTGCTCCTTGTTCCAGAGACAAAAATGGTACAAACTAAATAGAGGGAAACCTGTCATTTCAATGTAAATTAAAAATATATTTAATAAAAATAAAGTGGTATCATATCTGTTTAATCTCAGGAAATCTTGACTTTTTTAAAAGCTTAAGCCTTAAGTAGGCTTACGACTATTGAATATTATTTTAAAAGGCATGCCATCACTCTATCGTTTTCATTTCTTGACATTAATTGATCCAGACTAAGTGCCTTCTGCCAAATTTCAGTTTGAGAGATAGTGCCTTGTTTATTTATTAATTTATTACAAAACATCAAAAAAGCCCAGCAGGCTACCAAAAGCAATAATAAATCACATTTAATCCAACATTATGAAGATGATTTTATCTCTTCCTTTCCCCCTTCCCCTTTTATTTAATTTCTTGGATGAGCTGCAATGTGGGAACTACCTGGAACAATTCTAAGTGTATACCTGCAGAGTGTTCATACCTTTCTATGCATCCTCTGATCTCAGCTGCATACTCCATTATGTTTCAGGCAGACCCAGTGTTCTGGGAAGCAATAAGAAAAATATTATCATCATAGATGCTGTTTTGCTTTAATGCCTCATCTTTTAGAAGAAAGACTGTATCTACCTAAGAATAGAAAAAAAATTATCAGAGATTGTTCTTATAAGCTAAAAGTACACTTATATTATTGAAAAGGTTTTTAATCTAGTTTTTAAGACCTCAACATACAACTTTATTTCAAAATAAAGATGCAATTGACACTATGGCTTAATAAGAGTGTTCTTAATACATTGTTTCACATATCTACAAGTGATTTCCTAGCATAGCTTTCAGATAAATGAAATTTGAAGAATTCAAGTGTTGAAATGAGTTAACTAAGACAGATTTGGAGTTATGCATTCATATGATTGGCTAATTGCACTGAATTCTTGCTTCTAACACTTTCAGTATCCTAAGTCATTATGCTGTTGACTGATATTTAAATGAATTAGACGGATAGAAAGAGTCCTTGACATAGGTGGCCATAGCTATGACAAACTGTAATATTTTCTTTTCAGATTTTAACTTGACTGTTGCAGTTGTACTACATCTTTTTGAACATGTTACTGGAGAACTGTGAATCATTTTTTAACTAATATGAAATCTATACCTGTATACTGTTAAAGTATGTATAAGATGATTTGTTTAAACAGGTACAGATTAAAAAGGCAGAAAGCAGGAAAAAGATGGCTTTTAAGTACTAAATGGAGTTGTGTTAACGCATTTTTTTGAAACACTAGGTGATCCACAGCGGGAAGATATCAAGAACATTATGTCAGTTCATCTCATCTTCTTTTACTGCAGACATAACATTTTTTTTTTCTTTTTTAATTTGGGCTAACCATGATGATTTTAGAAAACAACTAGTATTTTTGCCTTGTCCCCTTGAAAGGCTATTATGAGATATTAAATCTTTAATGATTATGAATATCCTTCTAGTGTTTTTTCTGACTTAAGAATTTTGAAAGAAAGTGTAAAAAGAAAAAAAAAATGACATTTGTTTCAGAATTGTATATGATATATAATCTAGAATTACAACAATGCAAAAATTTTCTTTTCTTGGGTGAAATAGGAGAAAAATATCTCCAAGTCACCTTATTGATGCATGGAATTTTGTATTCAGTTTTCCAAAACGAACCCATTGAACAACAGATGATACAACATGGACAAAACTGTTCTATGTTATGACCTGTGAAACCAAATAGAATCAGGGTGAACTTCAGTGTTAAGAGGCTGCATAATGACTCTGGGAAATGTATGGCCTGAAGGAATTTCCTCGAGGTAATAAAAGATGATTGAAAACATCAGTAAATATTTTGTAGAGAGGAATAAAGTTTGGTTATAAGTAACAGAAATGGTTCCACCTGAAATGTTCCACCAAGCCATATATATAAAGTACATATCAATATTCTTGCATGTATGCAGAGATGGAGAGATAACAGCATATACGTCACAGATGATTCAAACCATGGATGTCCAGCCTTTTGGCTTGCCTGGACCAATTGAGTGGAGAGGATTTGTCTTTAGCCACATTCGAAATGTATGAATAGTGATATAAATAACAAAATTTATTTTAATTTTGTTAAAACATTAACAAAGAGAGCAACAAGTAGACATAACTAGTTGGATATTTGACTTTATTTTTGTTTCACTGAAACTATTGCATCAGTATGGTTTGATGAAATGGTTGCAATTCTTTGTGACTTCACAAGATACTAGTCAGAGATTTTTGATCTAATTTAACTCTTCTTCATCCTCAAAAATATTTGTTCACAAATGTATGTATTGCCAAAATGTGATGATGTGAATAAGGTGTGATTGAGAAGCAAGGAATATTATTTATAAGGCTTATAGAAGTCTGGTAAATAGACATGATCATTTTTTTTCTTTGAATTGAACATCTGATTGCAATTCTATACATTCCATCTTAAGTCTGCAGGTTATGTATTTATTTTGTCTGAAAATGGAATTCCATAATGTTAAAGACTTATGATCTTGTTGGCTAAATCATTAGCTGTCCAGGACTGCATGTGGCCCTCAAGCTGCAGGTTGGACATGCCTGCTCTAGTCCATGTAGTGTATATATACACATAAATATAAATATGCATGTCTGTACTATTTACATGGGGCACCCATGAGTGCAAAGAACAGAGGAGCAAGCTCAGTAGTTGTCAGTATGCTATTTATGCATAACTCACTGCATTTTATAAATTTGTTTTTGACCAAGTAAGAAGAACAAGTAAGCAGCATAAGTCATGCCCCATCATGTCTTATTCTTGTCTATATATGCAATATTATTCTGGTCTGTACAATGCAGTAAATTTTATTTTTAGAACACCTTCCATTCAAAAAAATAAAAAGGTATAATCCAGATACTTTCTAGAGGAAAAAGCATGCTGTGATCATCACTTCACACTATCTATAACTACAATCCTAAGCATTTGTAGGATATGCTTTCAGTTTCATTACACCGTACTATACTTTTAGATGTAAAATATCAACTGGTACTGTTCTGAGACCAAAAAAAAAAAAAAAAAAGCTTTCAACAGAAATATTTTTGATGAAAACTAGCTATTTTCTTCAGAAAAATATTATTTCTTTTTTCCTGCCAGATGTTCAGTCATACAAATCTAGTACTCTAATTGTGCAATGTCAGAGAAAGTATCTTTCAGAAACTTTATTTATACTTAAGGTTTCCATAACTCCGTAGCTCTGATAATACACCTGAGGTAGAAGTTAATTGCTTATTTCACCAACCTGTTAAGGAAAAATCCTTGTGCATCTCTACATCTGTTGTGTTCGGTGTTGTAGTAGTTGATAACAACAACAGTGAGACACCCAAAAGTCCGCTTAGAAGACAAAATGCAGAGTTGCTGATTTCAGGAAGGATTAATTGATTTTTTTTCTGAAATCCCTTGTCATTTAGTATTCAAAAATCAATATAAGTTGGAAAATGGAACATTTTATTACGTAGTCTGACTTAGAAAGGTAAAAGAAATAATAATCTCTTAAATAGTTTGAGTACAATTTTACTACTTAATTAAGTTCAAGAACATGCTTTTGAATATTCTAGACACAAATTTCTATCTCTCATTCATTACACGAGGGTTCATATTCCACAGATCTAGATGTATTTAAGCAATATTGATAGTCTAGCACTCCAAAAGCTTTGTGGAGATATTGTGATTTGTTTCTGTTAGCAGTATCTGTCAGCATCCCTTTTCTTGCTTTGAGATCAGTATTGCTCTTCACAGCAAACAATGACTTTGCAGACTGTAAGTGAAGAACAGAAAATAACTGCATTGCTGACTCCAGCATGTTCCTTTAAGAAGGACATTTAAGCAGATGGACCAGTGGACAGTAATGTATAAATACTTGAATCTGAGTATGTTTGATTGTTTTTCATGTTCAAGTGAAAGTATCAAACAGGCATATATTAAACAGGCCAATGACACAGTAAGGAGACTGGGGACTGCACTTTTCTGTCTTAATTATGGTATTTAAATGTATTTTCTCTCATGACTCTGTATCTTACGAATTTATAAATTTGTTAAGAATTGATAAGTTTTCAGATTTTAGTAAACCCTCAATGCATTCATATCTCTGTCTCTTACATATAATTTCTTCTTGCTAAGTCCCCTGCGTTTTATTTGAGAATTGCCTTATTTATTGTGAGCCAATAATGCATTGAATTACGTGTGCACTGGCGTATTATCTTGTTGAACTATTCAATTAAATATGATAATGTTGAACACAGCGACATAGTTAAACACTCAGGTGAATGAGCAACTCACTGTGAAGTGTAGAAATATTTAATGTCATCTGTGTGCCTTCAAGCAATCTGTTTTATGTAAAAGAAAAAAATCAGAATTCAGAGAATGGTATGTATCTAAAAAGACAAAAATGTTGTAGCTTTCAAAGTATGATTTTCATGGCTGAAAACTGTAGACCAAGCCCCCCAAAACAAAGGAAAGAAGTGAGGCACACCTCCTCATTGTGAGAGTAACATACACAGAAATATGATTTTAGAGTCCACAATTATAATATTAATTAGCAACAGCATTTTGATCTATACATACTTTCACTCTGGAGTAAAGTTATACTAGATCTACTTCTAGAGAATATCCCACTGCATAGGGCTGAGAGGTATTCTCTGAGACAATGTGAAACGAAAACATTTGTAGGTGAAACTTCCACATCTAAACTTACCCAATTCTCAATTGAAGACTAGACATGTGAAACTCAGTGAGAAAATACTGTTACACACTCAGTACATGGAGTTTCAAATGCTTATAACTAAATAACATCAAAACCAATTTTCTCCGTAACACTCAAAAACACTTCTCCTTAGTGCTGTTTTCCTGCCAAATTTAAACTTTCATCCCCCAGCTGTTTTGGCGGTAGAGTGATTACAGAAAAAGTCATAGTAATTGTTTACTGTCAAGAGTGTCTTTTCTCATCTTTTACATGCTTGAAAAGCCTAATCTTTTTTTCTCCTTCAAAACTTTACAAGAGAATAAGAAAACTCCAAGCAAAGTCAAACAATTAAAAAAAATAAAATAAAATCCTGAACAAAGTCCAATACATACTGGCCGAAGGTAAAACTTTGAAAATTACTGCCTGGAAGTTGAAAGATTCAAGAATTATTGAATACTGGTGTCATCAGGTTAGAATACAAAGCATTATTCAATGTGATACTCAGTTATTACTTCTATTGCTATTGATTATTTTACTACTGGAAGAATGCTGGATGGAGTTCAATTGGCAGATGCTCACTTGACATTCAAGTTGGAATGAAATAAAAAATATTGCCCCCCCAGTTTTTTTTTTTGATCAAGGATAAGTTATCCCAAAGACCCCATTTGAAAATGGGATGAATCTTCTAATTTTGCTTAATCAGTGAGAAAAAAGAATGCTCAAATTCTTTCAAGGAGTATGCATGGTTCATGACTACGTTATGAATTTTCTGAGAAGCCAAGAAAATCCATAGTTTTAACAGAAAATATTGAAGGAAACAGGATGATGCTTGACTAAATATTGCTAGAATGCTTTATCCAAGATCCATATACAAAATGAAACCTCTATTGAGGTAGGATAAACTTCAACAGAGATGAAATCTTTTAGTTACACTCAGCTGTTTGCCATAACACAACATTTTTTCTTCAGAGGGCACTTTCCAATATCTTAAATACAGGGTGAGAGATCTTCATAGTCATTCAGTGTTTCAAGGTAAGTCCTTGAAAAAAAGAAATAATTTAGTCTTAGCATACAGAGTTTTTAAGACTCCAAAATCAGATGCATCTTATTACAACAAGGGTGATGAGACACTGGATGAGGTTTCTCAGAGAGGTGATGGATCCCCATCCTCAGGGATATTCAAGATCAGTCTGGATGGGTCTCTGAGTACCCTGATCTAGCTGCCAATGTTCCTGTTCAATGCAGGGAGGTTGGACTAGAGGACCTTTAAGGGTCCCTTCCAACTCAAAAAATCCTATAATTCTGTGATTTTATTGCATCTATTTGCCTTCCTTTGTGTATAAAATGGAAAACAACTTTCTGATACTATAAAATAATCCACTTTCTTATCATTTGGTCATGCATTAGCATTTCTTTGGCACTGAAGCCCTTTTACCATTCTGTATATAGCAACTGTTTTTCCCTCACAATCTTTCTTAGTAATGCAAACCTAGAAGGATCCTGGGGCTAGGCATCAGCACTTGCTTTAAGTTGAAGGTTACACTAACCTCTAGGAATACACTGACATCACTTCAGATATAACCCCTGCATAAAGATGATGGAGGAAAGGTTTCTCATAAATATGCGATAAAAAGAGAAAACAAATATGCAAACAATCCTAGAAACATGATGCTTTCTTGAGATGTCAAGGAAAAACTCCAACAATACAATGAGTTAACCAAAACATTGCATAACTAAATGATTCACAGAATAGAGATCATGACAATGAAGAGAGTGCTTGTAAAATTAAAAGCTATTTTAATTCATATTCTGTACATACAGATAAGATTATGGGGAAATCGTATGCAGTGAAGCTCTTAGCATTATGGTTTATAATTTGTAATATTCTAGTGCCAAGGAATCTCAGTCGCAGAGTAAAACTCATGGTGCATTTTGTTGTGTAGACAGAGAGAGAAAAAAGTATTTTTTTGCTTGGCATATGATAAATTAATTTTCTTGTAATATGGATAAGTATCAAGAGATTAAAATACTCACACTTTCAGGAGAGGTGTTTATATGGTAAACTCAGGTCAGAATGCCTATATTTAACCAAATTAATAGTTCACTACGTGTTCTAACAAATAGTATAAATAATAAAAATGAAATGCTCCAAATTTCTTTAGGAAAAGAGCAGCTAAGACTTAGTCCCTGAAGTCCTGTGCTGAGTGAAAGATACCTACTTTGGTGGACCTCTGTTCAAATTGTTTAACCTACCTCTTTGGTTTTTGGATTAAATTAGTACATTCTTGTGCCGTAACATCTTGCTGGAGGATGAACAAGGATAGAAAAAAGAGATATGTAATCCATGTCACTTTGGACCAGTTATGGATAAGAGAGAGGGATTCTTTTGATCCTTAAACTAGTGGTCAGGCAGACAAACAGATTTTAAAAAACTGTAGGTATAACTCTACAGCACTATTTTTTATTACAAAATTCCTATATTTGCATTAATACTTTAAAGAGATTTCACCCATTTAAAATAGTATGTACAGTTTTGGACTCTTTTCTAGGAAGGACATCAGTAAAATTCTGGGGCACTTGAAGAATGACAGATCTTGTTCAGTCTAGGAAAGAAGAAGCTTCAGCTTTTAAGCTGCTCATGGTGTACCTATGGGGCAGTCATTGGAAAGACAGAGCCACATAATCACAGTAGTGCGTTGTTTTAAAGATGAGAGGAAAAGGCATGAGCTGAAATAGGAGAGATGAGAAAAAGCCTCTTCATCATGAGGAGAGTAAAGTAACAGAGCAGATGGCACAGAGACACAAACACCATCCTCAGAGGTTTTCAAGACGTGATGGGACACAAATCTGAGCAACCTGGCCTTACCTCAGCACTGACCCTGCTGTGAATTCAAGATTGGTTGGGAGGCCTCCCGAGGTCTCTTCCAACTTGGTTTTCCCTATGATGCTGTAATCATAAAGGAGGTGACTATGAGGCATGTACTAATAGATGCATTAAAAAAACTGCCATAACACTGATATTATACTTTTATTAAATAACTGCTCCTAAGGAGCCAAACAATACAAAATAACAGTTAAAAGTGGGAAATACAGTCTCAAACCTACATTATTTTATTTTTTAATAATGACACATCCTCAAAAAAGCGTTATGCGAGGGATTGTCATAGAGTAGACAGACAGCTATACTATATTCCTTCAGGGCACTTGAACTGTGCTTGTAGACATAGCAGCTTCTTCAGAGCCAGCTCTGTTGTCTTTGACACAGTGCTCCACTTTTTAATGTAGCTACATCTTAAACAATGAGATTTCCAAAGGCATAGATGCCTATTTGTCACCTTGCACACTTCAATTTCCAGTGAGCACAGAGCCTAGGTTTTGTGCCCTCAAAAATCTGATTCTTCGGTCTGTAAGAGACTGTAATTAAAGGGTCTCATGCTTCCAAGGCATTTAGACACTTGTGAAAACATTAAATTAGGCTTTAACATAGTATGTTGTTGCAGTATGTTGCAATTAAGTGCACTGCTCTGTATTCTAGCAAATAACACAATGAGGAAAGGTATAAATTTATAAATGAAGACTACTTCAAATTATGAATAATAATGACTTTGAGGTGAAAGAAAACATTTTATGTCATTTTTAGCTTTTAGAACAGGTAATTTATTTTAATTCTGCAGCATATTGCATAAAACATTTTCAAAAATAGATGGTTATTTGGACTTGACCTTCCTCAGTGTAACTTCATAAAAGCTCAGCTTCCTGCCTCCTGATGATTAACGCCAGATATAGTTTACAGTTTGATGAGAGACCATTATTGTAAGTTTACAGACTGATTTCTCAGTCTATTGCAAGCAACTGCAGTCTGTCAAAAACCAGGAGTGATATAACATAGAAGGGCTGAGAATTAACTCCAACAGTTATGAAATATACTTTGATAGTAAAGAGTTTTTAGCTTTTTTTGTCTTCTGTCTTTTTTTCTTTTTTCCATGCTGCAGTGTTGGCTCATGGATAGCTAGATGCAAAATGAGACTGACATATTGGACACATGGATATCAAGGATGTGGTTTCCGTAGCAACAGTAACCACATAAAAGGTCTCAGAACTTACTCGTGGGACATTTCAGTTTTTCACATAAAATGAATACTGGTGGTGAATGTGATTGGTTCAATAGAAGTACAGTGAAAGTATCACAGGATTGTAAGATAATAAAATTTTAGCCTCTCCTGTTTTCTGAAACCAGACTCAAGAATATTTTCTTTAATCATAGGGAAGAAAATCTCAAATCTGGATAGCTACAAAAAATGAGAGGCAGTAAATGTAGTAGATCTTTTTGCTCAGAAATGTTTGTAATTATTTAGCATGAGACAACTAAAATTACAAATAGATAATCTTTGTCAGCAACAAAAACCTTCTTTCAATCAGACTGGCTCAGATTAAATCAGCACAAAATCTACATATTTCAAAATTTCAGTATATAATTGTTTCAGTTTTTGCATCATTTAGCTTTGCTTCATTTCTTCTATAAATACATCAAACAAGCTTATGAAAACTATTGATAGAAGAGCCATGTAAGTAAGTTTAAAGAGAGGGATACAGTAATAAAAGAATATCTGGAACTGTGAAGGAAATCTAAGAGGAAAGATATTCTACCCATACGATGTAGCGGTAAATAAACTTGGGTGCACTTAATGGCCTGCACTGTTTCATTTCCCATACTGTGCCCAATACAAGTATATCTCAACAATATATTGTGGCCCCAGAAAGTCTGAAGAGGTAAATCAAAAAGTAGCAGGATGTTTTCAGTGCATTCCTTGACCCTCGGTTTTGTTTTAATGAACAGAACTGACTAAGAAGTTGCTCTTGGTCTGAACAGAAAGCTAAAATGTCTTCAGTGTGCATTCACTTAGATCAAGCACTGCAAGGATGTAGGCTAGTGAAAACTGCACTTCAAATCTGGAGATGCTAGGAGATGAACTTATGTAAAAGGCATAAAGCTGTCAATTACTCGATGAACAGGGAGCCTTCTAAATATATCTGCAAGAATAGAAGATTTTTTAGTACAAACTCCAAGTTTTGTAGCAGCAGATGAGTGGCCCAAAACAAAGAAAAAAATGAGGAATCTGAGGAATGAGAAGCAGAAGAAATCTGTCTTTGAGACTTGAAAGATTTTAACATCCTTTGGAGACTCTTTTCTTTCCCATTTGTCCTCAAAGAGATGTGTTTTTCTCAAGCCCAAGACAGTCTACATTTGTGACAAAGTCTGTTGCACTTCTGCTCTCCTTCTCTTGTATAGTCAAATTTTTTGAAATGTAACTGTGGTATTTTGGAGGAAATTATGTAAATAATGTAAATGTAAATAACTCTTACAT